>NC_088201.1:133421368-133635795 GCF_037126465.1 Ornithodoros turicata
CACATTACACTAGACCTTTCGTTCAGCGTAGAGTCACTAGTCCAGCGAAGAATCCCCAGTGACCCCGAGCTTTCCCTTATCTTCGTAAGAAGGCCTACCTTCGTTCGCGGTTCAAAGACAGACGGGTACAGGTTCTGGGTCATCCAACGCGCAACCGGCAAGGAGTGTCGAAAGATGAAAAATACAGGAAACTGGTATCGAAAAATTGGGCGTATCTCAAAATAAAGTGGTCGACGTCCCCGCTGAAAACTAAACTACTGTAAATAAATGTTATCTGACTATTTGTGCGCGGAAACTGCCAAAGCCCACTTAGACTAACCTGAACGTGAAAATGCAAACACCGAACTTTTACTAACCTAATAATCAACTAACTAACGTGCTGTTCCCTCGCGTCCGCCTCGCTAAGCCTAAGCCTACAAAATTTACGTGGATTTCGTTCCCTAAAATGATTTGGACAGACATCGAAACTTGTTGAGTTTGTGTGGTAAATAGTGATGTCGGACTTTTAACCACGCCATATCATCGTACGAAGCAATCGAGCATTGTCATTGGTTTTCCTTGTTTCGCGGACGTGAATTTGGGTTCCGGAAAAGACAGTTGCTCATTGCGTGGGCGGAAATAATTGTGCAGCGGTCGCTTGATCCACTTTTCTTATTGGTTCTCGTGAAGCGTTGATGAAAAATAAATAAATAATAAAGATCAAAATAAAAATAAATCGATCAATAAAAGAAAGAAAGAGAAGCACAGAGAAAGCTGGCAGTTCTACATGCCGTTATCCTAAGGAACATTTATCTGTGTGTAATCCGCTTGCTCACTGTTTCAAAATTGCGTTGAAACAGCGTTCAAACAACAGCTACTTTGCTAGACCCTACACAACACCGTGAAGTGACAAAGGTAGTTGTTCAGTTCCCGCGAGTTCAGTGGCCTTCTGGGTGAACCGTGATTGTTTGTTTTTGTCTGTGTTTGTCTGTTTTTGTCACTACCTCGTCTCGGGTTTTCAATTTCGTGTTTATTTTCCTTTTGTGTTTGTTACGTTTTTGTTTTCTTATTTTGATTTGTTTCTTCCTTTCTTTTTTATTTTTTCTTAGCCGGGAATAGCAAGCCGCCGTAGCGCAGGCTAACCTTTGAGAGAAGGGAGTCACTGAAAAGGTTAGCCGGTATGCATAGTAACACATTCACAAGTTGGAAGATTAATTTCTAATCCAGAAGTGTGGATGGTAAAAAAAACGTGGGATCGTCAGCGGGGCTGCGGACGGTTCCTCATTGGACAATTCAACGCTAACATGCAACAAACATTAAAATGATATAAAGTAATAAAATAATAATGAACAGCAAGCTTAGGCGTAACAGGCACTGGAAAATGCTTATTATGATTTCTCACAAGTGATACATCACATAACTGCGCTTCATACAACGGAGATACTGAGGCTAGATTCCGAACATCTTGCATAATACACGCGTTTGATATTCGTGCCGATCGCTAGGTTTCGTGCGGCGTTTAGTTCAGGGGCCTTTTCCCGGGTCTAGGACATTTCAGTGCAAAGCGTTAGAGCGGCGGGGGATCACTGCAACGTGGGTTCCGAGAAAAATAGTCCCGGGAATGGCTATCACGATGTAGACATAGCGTAATAAACAAAAGGAAGAGGGCGGCTTGGCATCAAAAGTAGTATTGTCAGGGAATTTGATTTACATAGAGAAGAACGTGCTTTATGTATTTTTTTTTTGCACTATTATAGATTTGCACATTATCTGCATGTGTTCGTGGTTTGTCATGGCTTTTAAACTTTTGGGGCATTCTCTTCTTTAATATTTTGCACCCCACGTTCTAGTTTTTTCAACGGTAGATGAAGAATTGTTTTGTCAGTTTGTAGTGAGTATTATCTCGAAGAGGGTATCTTCAAGTTTCGGATATTATGCAATTTGAATTCAGTTTGTTGAGGGCGTGCCGGTTACATCTTTGGCGGAAGCATATGATTAGACGTTATTCCCATGGATATAACGTCTAATCATATACAAGGGCTTGTATTCCAAAATGTTACCAAGTTACCATGTCTCAGTGTTCAGAGGGAATATAGCAGTTCCTCACTCTTAAAAATGAACTTCACCGCATAGCACGCTCCTAGCCAACCATTATCTCGAATGGTATCGTTATCTGCCCTGATTTGTTGAAAACAGTGGCCGTACGCCTTTTCTGTGACAATTATGAACAGCATAAGTGTCACAGAAATGGCGTACGCCCCCCGTTTTCAACAAATCAGGGCAGATAACGATATCATTGGAGATAATGGTTGGCTAGGAGCGTGCTATGGGGTGAAGTTCATTTTTAAGAGTGCTGTATTCCCGTTTGAATAGAAAATGTGCACGTTCCCGTGGCTCTTCAAGTTTGCATAAACGGAACAAAAAGTCTTCAATCATGAAACAAGCCGTTTTATCGCATTATGGCCATTCCGTCACTGATTCATTGAGATGAACTATGTTAAAAAGTCGACAAGCAAAAGATTGTTGATTATTAAAATTAAATTTATGACTATCGCATCTTACTTTAGCAATACTTTCCACAACCGCCTCTTCGACATGCCTAGGAAGCATAAGTGCATCATTAGTCGTGAAAGTATTGATTTTACTGTTGAAAGGACGACCAGTTTATGGCTAGAGAGTCTAACAGCTTTTGGAGGGGCACCACGGTGATATATGGTTGTTTAGGCCTTGAAAGTACATGGCCATTACCAAGGAACAATTATGTTGGAATACAAGGGGAATAACGTCTAGTCAAATGCTTCCACCAAAGATGTAACCGGCACGTCCTAAACAAACGGAATTCAATTGCATAATATCCGTACCTTGAAGATGCCCCCTTCGAGATAATACTCACTACAACATTAAAAAGCAGTTCTTCATCTGCTCTTGAAAGAAGAAACTAGAAAATGAATATCGGTACAGCACCTACCAGAACATGGGGCGCAAAATATTCAGAACATAGGGCGCTACAACAGGCCACGAACACATGCAGATTAGGTCTGAAATCTATAATAGTGCACAAAAAATACATAAAGCACATTCGCCTCTATGTAAACAAAATTTCTTGACAACACTACTTCCGATGCCACCCGCCCTCTTCCCTTTGTTTTATTACGATATGTCGACATTGTGACAGCCATTCCCGGGACCATTTTTTCGGAATTCCTCAGCAACGTTTTGCACCAAAACGTCCGTGCACCGAAACGTCCGTGCACCGAAATGCCCGTGCACCGAAATGCCCGTGCACCGAAATGCCCGTGCACCGAAATGTCCTGCACCGAAATGTCCGGATCCCCCTTTTCCCCGGGGACATTTTCTTCCCAGAGTAACTGGGTGTGGTTTCTTACTCGTTGTTTATCGTGAGTAAGGAAATGAACTTTGACACACACATAGAGAGAGAGAGAATGTGGTGGTGGAATATATGTGCTTCCAACATTCCTTTCAACATTGTAATACACGCATGTAAACTAACAGGTTGCAGCGCTAGATCTGGCATGCTGATTACTATCTGCAGTTCTGCTATCTATAACTTTACGTGAAAAAACTAGTGGCTTTGTGCGTGTACTCATGATTATGTGTAAATTGGTGACTCCCTACGCCCTATTATAACCTGCGAACCCTCATTGCCGGAGTAGCAAAGTGCGACTTTGCGAAAAATTCCATTGAGAGAGATGTCGGCCCAGGACCCACAATCCCCACGGGACAGCATGAAAACAGACATGTATCGTCACAGAAGCCAGCAACGGCAGTGTAACAAGAACTCAAAATTTAACTTTCATTCCGCAGTCAGCTAGGGACATTTTGTCCGGGGACGATGGTTCCTCATTGCGTGGGCAGAAATAATGGTGCAGCGGTCGTTTGATCAATTTTTCTGATTGGTTCACCTGAAGCGTTGATGAAAAGATAAAGTAAAATAAAAATTAAAAATCGATAAAAGAAAGAAAGAGAAGAACAATGAAAACTGCAGTTGTAAATGCCGTTATCCTAAGGAACATTTATCTCTGTGTAATCCGCTTGCTCGTAAACGTCTTCTCTTTCGTCCCTAATACCCAACCCTTTTTCATGTAATCATTGATGTCAAATAATAAACATTCATGACAAATAAATCAGTCAAATGAATAAATGACATCTTTGGACGACGCTCCAGTATGGTATTTTCTTATTGTAGGTCAGTCACAGACCTTGCAGTTGTTCTCTCATACTCTCGATGTCCATGAACCGTATCTTCAGCAAAAGGGGAGTTATACGGGCCATGAAACAGTGAATAAATGAGTGTACAGCTTTCATAGAACATAAACATCGACACAGAAAAGATGCAGGGGACAACTGCAAAACTCGTGTCTGGCCAACTGCAGAAAAATACTAGCAGCTAGAGAACGATATCACTAGCGAACTTGAGCTTTATTTTTACATTACGCGGGCTGCGACAATGCTGTCTCAGCCGATAATCCCTTTACGAGCAGCTAAGTAAGCTTTTGTTCTGGTCCCCAAGGCCATGCCATAAGTCAGCGGTCCATGAAAGTAAAAAGGACAGAGGGACCACCAGGGGGTACGGTGCGCACGCGCAAGCTTAATCGGCGGAAGGATACGGTCCGCGCGATTTTGCTTTCGCGTCACCAGATGGCAACACAGAATGTCGTGTTTCAGACGTGTTTCACTGGGCTTCGGTCGGTTTTACATACCACAGACACCATACCACAGACACGAATAAACACAGACACGACGCGGTCCCCAAATGGGGACGCGGTCACCACTTTCGCCAACACCACACCACCGACACCACCCCACACTGTCTCCGCCGTTGCCTCCACCAGCCTTCGCTACGAGCCTGGATAGGAGCGGACAGTGACAAAATCCGTGGCCAACGGAAGCAGCGGAGCAAACGTTGCGTTTCCGGAATTGCGCCTGTTTCACCGGCTAAAAATAGCCACGTTCCCTTGGCTGATTCAATATAGCTATGGTTACTAGAAGGGGAGGTTTCAAGACCGCCGCGCGTTTCCTTCGAGAGAGCGTGGCCCCCCTGCGCGATCCCGCCGCGAGGGGACAATCCGGCGCTTCCATCAGGGGCGCCGCAGGGCGCCGTCAGTTTGGAGTACGAGTATGTTAGCTAGAAAGGGTGGTACCCCGACCAGCGAGAGACGCGCACGCTCCCGCTGGAAGAAAGGCGCAGATTGCGCTGCGAGCCGGAGGTATGCGCTCTTTCCCCAGTCGGCGGTTCGCATTTCGATGAGTTTTGCCAATAATCGCGTTCGGAAGCATTTTCTTGCGAGTTTATTTTCAGGCGAGACACTACGAACAGGGGCTACGTATATTCCTGAACAAATGCGGTGTTTTCACATGATAACAAAAAACGCAATTCGTACGATAACAGCCGACAGATTCTAGCGAGCACAAAAAGCTCCCGCGGCTGCTCCAATTACATGTTATACCTTTTAGTTATCCGCCCTTTCCTCAGCAATAACGGTACTTTACTGTACAAACAGAATACATTTATGACTATTTATGACTAGAACATTCTTACAGCCCTGCCCAGAAGTCCTGGCCACTAGCATAGCAGCTACCGCAACGGAAATAAAATAAATATTCAATAAATAATAACTAATAAATAAATAAAGCGCTTGGCCTGGTCTTCCTGCGTGCTACATTAGTTTTGTCGAGACCGTTTGGACATATTCCTGCGTACTCTTCTCTGTGTCTGTCGAGGTTTACGCCCTTTACGTAAAAATAAAGCCTAGTGATCAAATAAAACTTGCACACAGCACCTGTTAGTTCATTTCTGTGGAGCTCACAACCAACTTGGTGGTCAACTCATGGAGGCTGTCAGGATGTAATTTGTACATGTTGAAAGATCTTGTGAAAGCTGCTTCAAAGGAAGCAGGGAAGAAGGGAAGGGTACTTCAGTACCGACGTATTCAAGCGACGATAGCGATGATAGCAAGCCTCGATGCAAGCCTCGAAACCGACGATAGCAAGCCTCTTGCGACGATAGCAAGCCTCCCCCAGGATGGCTAACATTTCCTACCCCTTAACCAAGAACAAGTATTCCCGGCGTCTGCCGCTTCATCACCCATGTCAGGATCAGATGTATTCCTTCTTTTGTAAGGCACTGGCGACTCCACGTTGCGGTCCCTCCTCTTGCGCTGAGCGGGCAATTTCTTGAAATTTGTGCGGGAATTTTTGGGTCCGGGAATATTGTGGGTACCGCATGATCTTTCAGGGTAGGCCGGTCACGCTTCATCGGCTCGATCTTGCCGTTTACGACTGGTGCGTTGGCGTAAAAGCGCACGATATAACGCTCGCCGAAGTGTCATTCGCAAACGGCCGAATGCCCTTGGAGAGGCATGTCTGCTCTTGGTATACGCTGATTCCATTCTTGAAACCTTTCTGGGTCCTGCGGAACGGCGAAGAGCGCGAACTTTCCGGTTGCGGAACAGTATCCAGTGTTGCAGCCAGGCACAAAACAGTGTTTGGCACGCTACTTACGTTGCCCAGGCACCCAGGTGTCGTCCCTGTGCGCTGAGAGAACCAAATCATCACTTGTCGAGAGATACGTGCGAGCGGGGCGAACATCGCATACCTCAGACTCCCAGCGCCCGCTGGCGCCGTCTTCCAGCGGCCGCATGCTGCGATGTACGGGAGAAGCGGCGCCGGTCGAGGTACCACCCTTTCTAGCTACCATAGTACGAGCGTCCGAAGGAGGAAGTTGTCTTTGATGGTTTCGGACGCTAAAAGTTTGTTGCGCAGTGAAGTTATCGACAGGTGTTGCGACCGAGGACCGACGCGTGAGATGACATGCCGTCGACAAAGAAGAAAACTCAAAGATGGTGTTTTATACCCACTCGCGACGGTGGCTACGCAAGAACTGCACGGAAAAGGTTCCGCTTTTCCGCGCACCATCCTCCCTGGAGCGGGGGGGGGGGGACTATATTTACTAGATCAAAGGAAAAAAAAGGGGGAACGGTCAGCCAAACAGGACGCCCTTGCTATCCCGCAAAGAAAAAAGAAAAATAAATGAAAGAAGAATAAAATAAATAAAACAGAAAATAATTATGAAATAAAGGATAAACTAACAAACGGTGAGAGAAGGATAATACTATTCATAACTTAATTTTTGTTTAGGTGCCCAAAAACAACTACTAGGTAAGGATGAGATGGATCACAGAAGATGATGACTTAATTAAAAAACACACAAAAAAACAAGAGGTTAATGCGTTGAGGGTGAGAGTGGGAACTGAAGAATGAGATTGCAGGGCTGGAGTTCACAGGCTGTTCATAAGATCTCTTCGGATCTCTTTGCAAAGTGATCCCGTGCCACTCCAAGGGCTGACAGAACCCTACAGGAGAACTCTGCAGTGTGTGAAAGACACTTTGATGCAAGGTATGTTGGGGTTTTATCGCGTGTATGCCGGTTATTATCACGGTTTTTATGGGGTTATGGACCATGTTGGATATGCAGAGCAGTGCAGTGATGCACGTTTAGTGTATTGCATTGCAGAATACGTGGCGAGGAAACGGTTGCTTCCAACAAACTGCAAAGAATGCAAGGACGCCTGTCTGGTGACAAGGGAATGTGCCTCAGAGGAACTGCCTGCAGAACCCTGTAAACAGTGAGACATGAGTGAACTGCTATGCCCATCTCTGTCACTGTATGCTCTAATTGTGACGCTAGAAAATAGGACAACGCATTCGTTTAGCGCCACGCGGCTGCACGCTAAAGCCGTTACCGATATATTTCTGCTTACAGGCAATGTTCAGCAGATTGGCTGTCACATGCGCTCTCCTGAACTCACCAAGTCAGTTACACGTTTTTTCGGCATGACACGAATTCATTTTTTTCTTAAATGCCAAAACCAGAAAGAAAATTGAAGCAAATCGAAGAGGGCTAAACCGTGTGTGCTGCAGTGCCTATACCATTTTTTCGATGCACCTAGACAGCGTTTCCGGTTTTGACTATTTTTGTGCCGTTTATATACAGGGTGTTTCAAAAAACGTGTCATTCGGACTTTATAAAAAAACGGGGCGACGGAAAAATACGGGGTAAACGGCACTTGTGTGGCAACTGAATTTGCCATCTTGTAAAAATATTTTCATTTGATTTTATTTAAAAGAAATTGAATTTCTTTAATTGAACTTCAAAATTTCCCAAGTCAACCTCACGTTTTTTTTTTACAGAATTAGAGAGCCCGTAGCGAACTTAGTCAGAACCACCAAGAAATCCTCTCGATATTGCAAATGGAACTGCCCCAAAAAAGTCCAGAAGTTGAGGCTTCAGAGTTTCGGGTATTCAACAGCGCACCAAATCAGTCGCAAAGATGCGCGGAGGGCAGGACATGTTCCTGTCGCCATGAAGAACAGTTTATCGGCGGACCGGCGTGCAGCACAAGACGCGCCGATAACAAGGCGGGTGACATTCCACCATACGTTGATAAGCGGCAAACAAAAATGATTCCGCCTCTTTTTTCCCGCCCTGTTTTTTTTTCGACCTTCTATCTTTCATGGGGACAGGAGCAAGTCCTCCTCTCCACGAATCGCTGCGTCTGATTTTGTGCGCCGTTGAATACCCGAAACTTTGAAGCCTCATTTCGGGAATTTTTTTGGGCAGTTCCATTTGCAATATCGAGCGGATTTCTTGATGGATCGGACTAAGTTCGCTACGGGCTTTCAAATTCTGTAAAAAAAAAAAAACGTTAGGTTGACTTGGGAAATTTTGGAGTTCAAGTAAAGAAATTCAATTTATTTCAATTAAAATCAAATGAAAATATTTTTGCAAGATGGCAAATTCAGTTGTCACACAAGTGCCGTTTACCCCGTATTTTTCCGTCGCCCCGTTTTTTTTATCAAGTCCGAATGACACGTTTTTTTTTAAACACCCTGTCGGACGTGATAAGCCATGCCTGCGTTATCTCTTTCTGCGATGCCGGGGTGGGCTGGGTTTCCAACCTCCTTTCGTCGGACTGACACAGATTGCGCTGAAAAATTGATCGTGCGCTATTCTGTGCGACCTCCGTAGAGCATGATGTTCGGCTATTTTTTCCGATTGGATAGCTCCTGAATATCCCTGTCAATTGTCATTAATGTGAGTAAATTAGACACGCTCTTCACATTGGTGGGGTAAAAAAGTGACCTTTACTAGGCAAATTTCCGACTTAAGCTCGCAAAAATTTACATAATTAAACTTACGTTACACGACATTCACATGAGGAGGTGGCAAAAACCCAGTAAGAAGAAATGCCATTGACCGCATGACTCTAGGTGGTGTAGTTTTTTTATTATAATTCAATGACACGTTTTCTGGGACACCCTGTATATATAAAGCACTGAGAACCGGAGGCATTACCTGTAGATTTAAGACGTGTATTTAAGACTGCAAATAAATTAAGTATCCTGTGTTTATACATTACTTGGCATCTGACTTTTGTTTTATAGGTAAACATTCAGAGCAAGATAATTATTTCAAGGACATATCACTTGATCTCTTAAACGTGTCCGACAATAAAGCCACCGATAGCTTCCCGTTTGGGCGGCTGAAACAAACGGAAGAAAATGATCAGCCCAGATTCTAATGTTTAATGACTTGCCATTGCACTCGGTATTCGGAAGCGCGTACGTCCTTTTTGTTTTTGATACTAAGAAATACCGGAGAGAACGGCGAACTTCATGCTTCGCCGGCAGTGCTCCGCAACCCGCACAGAACTGACTGCGCTGCTGCGGGCAGCGCCACCGCGCGGCAGGCTAGCGCGCGGGACCAGCTTTGCTCCGGCGGTCTTCAAACCTCTCCCTTCTAATAACCATAATATAGCTGCCTGCGGACGCATATATTGAGAGAGGGAAGAGCCCCCGTTCAAGTCCTTTACTCTCCTCTCTTCAAAACCTCCTCCCCGTGGGTCCTTCTCGCCTCTCTTCGTAAGATTTCTATGGCTTACCAAGACATCTGTGGAAGATGTGTCGGATAGACACCATTCCTCCCAGTGCTGATGAAAGAGTAAGAGCGTGGACAGCAGGATTACCAGACGGAACATTGTTACGTCCACCTGTGCAACTTCTCTGTCCACTAGAGACTGTGCAATGAAGTGAGCAATGGCTCACTGCGGGGGAGCAGATGTTGGGGAATCTTCTCCTGTGTGTGTGTTGAGTGGGTTTGATGGTTAGGTCCCGAAAAATAAAAAAGAAAGGACAAAGAATCACGAGGGTCATGAGAATAAACGACGTTTTGGACAAGGTAGGAACATTGTTATTCTTTTCTTGTTGGCGAAAAGGGCTAAACGAACCGAGTCAACGCGTTGCATAACAGAGGAAGACATACGTGGCTCAACCACAGGGATACATCAAAAAGAAGCAGGAGCACCCAGACTTGTACGTATTTGGAGTATTGTATTTAAAATACTGTATTTTAAATACAATTTGCGGTATTTTGGTACTCTACTCAATACTTTTTGTTTTGTGTATTTGTACTCTATTTAAAATACATTTTATGGTATTTTCTACTCGATACTCTAATTACATACTTTTGATCTCCCTCTCAAACTTTCTGTGTCTCGTCTTTCCATTATCTTGCTTGCTCAGTGGAAATTTCCTGAGTTCTTCGGACTTGACCCGGACATTGGCCTTTCTTGGAAGTCTCCATTTAGAGATCTTGGCCCTTGTGTACTAATCCTTTGCGAGTGAGGGTTCTATTATGTGTGCCCTGACGCGGTAACGCCGAATTCTAACCTCGCCGAGCAGGGACCTGCTAGAAGTTTGCTTTGTTCTGGGTCACATATACTTAGTGGAGTTACGTGGTGTCCCTTTGTCATCTTTTTGGGACTTGTGTTTAGATGACTCCTATCACACAGGGACGGCTTGCGTGGTACGCGGGGTTTAGGTGATTCATGTTACATAGCGGCGACATGCTGCATTGACCAGTGACTGGTGACTTTTTGCGTTCAAGGATAAATAGTATCTTAATTGTATTTCAAATACTTTTTGAAGTATTTCGTACTCTATCTTAATTACTTTAATTTTGATGTATTTATACTCTATCTTAATTACATTTTAACGTCAGTATTTATTATCTTATCTTAAATACATTTTTGAGTATCTTGTACATGTCTGGCCGAGCACCTGATCTGCAATCTGAGTACGTCAATTTATGGATTAAAACAGTCGGCAAGGCTATGGAACAAGAAAGTGAACCAAGTCCTACTTCAATGCGGATTGCAGAGAAGTAACGCCGACCCTTGTCACTACACACAACATGCAGACAAATCGACGTACGTCAAGTGTACATAAACGACTCGATCATTCCCCATGAGGACGACGGGGTTAACCAGAAACTTGAAAGATCATTCAGCCAGCATTTTGGGACAAAGGATCTTTGTGAAGTCGCGCACTGTACCATGGCATAGAAATCGATCGGGAAAAGGATGGAAGCTTTTTTCTGTGTCAAAGCAAGAAGACAAGAGCTGCTAAAGCGGCACGGCATGGAAAACGCAAATTGTGCGGCGACAGCTATGGATCCAGGCTACCTCCAGCTGAAGGGAGAGTAGGACTTTCTGTAGACAAATCAAGAATATCGACAAGCAGTGAGGGCTCTTCTGCACAAATCGCCTACAACACGTGCAGACATAGGATTTGCTCTTGGGGTATTCTTTAGGCGAGTCAGTACTCCCTTTCAGAAAGTCCGGCAACATTGAACCGAAAGTATGAGGCGCCGCCACAGTAGGGGATACGTGCTGTCCGGGTAGTCATACATCATGCACGGATTTGACTGACTGTTGCGCGTTCTGCAAAAGTCGCTTTTACTGGAATAGCGAAATGACCGCTTTCCCAGTTGTTGGATGGGAGACCGACTTGTCACGTCTACCGCTGCTTACTATGAACTGTCTTCGCGCGTACCACGAAGAAAGGTCGTCGACTGAGCGGCACATGGAGCGAAGTTACAATGTCCTGGTGGAATCCTACGTCGATATGCAATCCGTGAAGGCCAACTACTCAGAGGAGCGGTAAGCACGAAAATGCTTGTAACTGTATAGTGATTTCCTATACATTCGTTCGAGCCGTCGCCTCGATTATAACTTATTGTCTATATATATTATATAATTATTGTCTACGTACCCAACGTAATTCGCACTTTCTGCTTCAGATTTGGGATGTTCTACGTGACGGCCAAATGTTACTGAAGTAAGAAGAAGACTGCACCACCTTACAGTGTTGCAGTTGAAATTAACTTTAGCGGAAACATTGTACGTGGGAAGTGCGAATGTCCAGCAGGCCTTGGATCGTGCAATCATGTTTTAGGAGTGTTGCGAAGTGTCATCTTGCTACAGGAAAAAGGTTTCAGTGAAGCCCCGCCAGAAATTTCTGTTACAGACTTGCCGCAGCGCTGGGGAGTACCGAGAGGACGGCAGATAAGGGTTGGGGGAATATGGTGGAATCTTTACACGTTACAATACATTTCTTCAAATCCTGTGTATATGCTAGGTCTCCTGTGTTGCTTTGGTAAATAGGTTGCCAAATAACTATTTTCTTTTTTAGGTACGGCATTGCAAATGAGCCAGTTGCTGCACAGCGATACCAAGAAGTACTTCGTAGTAGGGGCCGTAATGTTAGTGTCATGCCATGTGGGTTATATGTCGACCCATCCTGCCCGTGGCTTGGAGCCACACCAGACAGGGTTGTTTTCGATCCTGCTGAGGACTCGCCTCATGGTGTGGTGGAGATAAAATGTCCCTACTCTCTGTGTGACAAGACGTTGACAAAACTGAAGGATGAGGTGTTCTGTTTTCACGTTGACGAGAACATGGCAACACTCAATTCGCAACTGCATTTTGCTTCAGCTGTTTCAAGTTGCGCCTTGAGCCGGTATACTTCTTCAGTTTTTTCCTTCAAACATTTCCTTAATGCGTCATTGTCTTTCACAGTTTTGTCCAGTGCAGCTTTGAGTTCAGACGCAGTATCTGATAAACCGCACTCACACATTTGTTCCATCTCCTGCGTGCACTCAGGTGGAAGGTTTTCTTCGGACGCGGTGATATCATGTAGCGGTTGCACAGGCTCTTGAGGGTCTTTTGTGGTGAGAGGCAGTACAGCTGCTACTTCCCGCTGACGTGGAGGTTTCATCAGCGTCTTAGGTTTGCAGAAGTCAAAGACAGATGGTACTGCCCAACTGTGGAGATGTATGTGCCCGCTAGCGACGTTCTGGACGTAGGACTCCAGGAAGTGTCTCGAGCACACTTGTGTCGAACGTGTGACACGAAATAGTTTCCCCTCATCGCATTTTATTGCGATTATCCACTTCTTGTAAGCAGCAGCCGATTTCGGGAAGTTATGAAACGACACCTAGGATAAACAAAGAAATGTCGGCAAACTGCACGGGGTATAAGGTCTCTATTCTTTCCTGTTATTGCTCCCCATTTTTCAGTCCCATTGAACACACACGTCACTTACCTTGCTCCCGTTTTCGTGTACGTAGCCCCTCTGCTTGCAGTAGTGAACGCAACAATAGGATGGCATCGTGGAACAATCCACATCCCCAGTTCAAACGGGCATTCGGTACGCATCCGACGCGACGGAACGACGGAACGTACCCTACAATGGCGGCGGTCCTGAGTTGGCGTAGAATACACTAGATGGCGCTGCGTTTCAGAAAAGGTCTATCGCCCACATCTGTGTGACAGGAATGCCGTTAAAGGAGGTAAGAACTCCTATCTGCAGGTATTTAGTTACGGGTGTAATAGGTGTAATATTGTTCTACGCTTCGTAATACTGTTTACAATTTATTGTTCAATACTTCTCCTTCATAACGTGTGCAACGTTAATACAAAAACGTACTTTTTTTAGGATACGAGCGAGTATAGACGTACCGCCGTCCAGATACCTCTATCCATTGTTACGTCATCTGAAGAATTGTAGCACCCAATCAGAAAACTAACAGGCAAAAAATGAGAGAAGTCTAGCAGTCGCAAGTGAATAAGATAAGTATTTAAAGAGATTGAAACATTATTTTACTGAAGAACAAGATTTCGGAAGGGAGTCCGTCCTTCATCAGGTGCGATATTCAATCTCGTCAGGTACGATCTTCATCGCACCTGATGAAGGACGGACTCCGACCGAAAGCTTGTTTCTCAGTAAAATAAATGTTTCGATCTTTTTAAATACTTATCTCACCCAATGAGACGCCAACGCGGAGGTACACATAACGTTCTGCTCTACACTGTTAAAACAGAACTTCACCACATAGCACGCTCATCCAACCATCATTCCGAATGCTATCATTCTGTATATTGATTTGTTGAAAATGGGGGGGGGGAGCCAATTTTGTAACCATAATACCGTACATAAAATTGTTACATAATAGGCTCCGCCTACCGTTATCAACAAATCAGGAGCGAGGGCATTGTCATTGGGAATGATGGTTGGCTAGCAGCGTGCTTTATGTGGTGATGATACGAATGTATTAGATTCATCTATACAAAAGGTGTCACAGCCAAGACGTTGAAAGAGTCGTTTGGAGCCGACATAGTCGGCGACCTAGCTTGGTAGAGTTCATAGCCCCTTCAGAAGGCTTCCGTCGCTTTATCCTCCACCGAAGCAGAGTATGTAGCTGTAGCGGATACTTCCAAGAACTCGTCTGGATGCGCCAGCTTAAAAGCTGGCGCAGGACTTAGGGATAGCGTCAGATACACCGACAACATTGTTCGACGACAATCAGGGATGCATACGACTCACGATGACTGAAGACATCAACCTTTACACTCTAAAAACAACTTCACCATACAGCACGCTCTGCACTCTTAAAAATGAACTTCACCACATAGCACGCTCCTAGCCAACCATAATCCCGAGTGACATCGTTCTCTCCCCTGATTTGTTGAAAACGGGAGGCGTACGCCTTTTTGTGACACTTATGTAGAAATGTTAATTGTCACAAAAAGGCGGACGCCTCCCGTTTTCAACAATTCAGGGGAGAGAACGATGTCACTCGGGATGATGGTTGGCTAGCAGCGTGCTATGTGGTGAAGTTCATTTTTAAGAGTGTAAGCCAACCGTTTCCAAAAACGATAGGGTTATCGCTCCTGATTCGAAGAGAGAGAGGGGAGTACGCCTTTTTGTGTGAATTTGGAGATATGATAATTGACGCAAAAGGGAGGAACGCCTCCCTCTATCCTCGAATCACAAGCGATAACCCTGTGATTCGTGGCAATGGTTGACGCAGAGCCTGCTATGCGGTCAAGTTCAGTTTTTAGAGTGTATAGGACGAAAGCATAGATGTTCGCTATAACTATATTCGTGATTTTGTTGATGAAAATGTAGTCCACCTTCAGTACTGTGAGACGCATAGCGTGACAACAGACTGCTTAACAAAGGCACTGTGTAGGGAAAAGTCTGAGCAGCACAGAAATTGTACGGGGGTGTTGGACAGAGTCAACAACAAATGTGTACCATCAAGCCTGCTGCTCACTTTTTCTTCTCTTTGTGTGATGCACTATGCACGTTCACTTGTACGCGTGCGTTCTGTTCGAATTAAACCACACTCTTAAAACAAAGCTTCACCGCACAGCAGGCTGAAGGCCAACCATTGTGCAGAATGATACCTCTATTACTCGTAATTTATGCAAAGCGCTGGCCGTACGCCCTTTTGCGACAATTAACATTTCTGCATAAATGTCACAAAAAGGCGTACACCTCCCGTTTTCAACTGATCAGGGGAGAGAACGATCGTGCTGATGGTTGGCTAGGAGCGTGCTATGTGGCAAGTCTCTGCAAACAAAACTACGCCCCAGAAGAGAAAAACGATTAGCTATAGCGCACCTCGATCCACTGACGAATTCCCTCCTTTCTGAAGAAGATACCTTCCAGTTTCGTGAGAGGACCTTCTTCGTTAACACTACGGCACCTCCTGAAGGCGTCACAATACCCGTTGTTGTTGTCACACGCTGCACCAGGTTGCTTCCGGACGTCGCACAGGGGTTTAAGTTGTGGAACTTCGCAGGGATCGACGCACGCTGTGGCCTCACCTGAAAATAAGAATACGTGGAGTCGTTTGCAGTTTATCATTTGGACCTGCGCCTTCGGACAGAACCTGCACCTAGGGGACATGCAAACAATCCGCTGTCCCTACATGATGTATAGAAAGGACGTTCGTTAGTGCCTCATCTCATCATTATATTATGTTGGGTTTGTGTGTGTGCATGGCAGAAACGAAAGCATAAACGTCAATGTGACGGCAGCATCACATAAGGATGTTGACTGGCTTCTAATTAAAATAGGCATGGTACAAGGGGTGTTCAAGTCAAACCGGGTCTTCCTGTCTCCTGAGTGTATAAATGGCTCGCGCTACTTCTTTTTCGTCATTTTTACACGCGACAGGCCTCCGCGTTCACCACGTGGTGGTCCAAAGTTTGTGCAAAACAGAAGACACGTGCTGGACAAGATGGCCGACAACGAGGTGAGAGCGCACATCGAACAGCGAATTGTCATGAAGTTTCTCGTGAATGAAGGCGTAAAGTCATCTGAAATTCACAGAAGACTTCAGGCTCTGTATGGCCACGATACGCTTAGCCGCGGCAAAGCGTTTGACTGGTGCAAACGGTTCCGAGACGGCCGTACATCAGTGCAGGACGATCCCGGCCGGGGCGGCTCAGAGCCCAATGTCAGAGTTCTTGAGAACATCCAACTTGTGGAGCGCCTGATCCTCATGGACCGACGGATAACATGTCTCGTACTGGCTCGAAAGACGGACCTTTCTGTGGGAACGTTGAACACTATCATTCATGAACACCTCCAGTTTGGAAAGTTGGTGCCCGTTGGGTCCCGAGGCAGCTCTCCGTGTTTGACCGGCAGAGAAGACTGGAAATCTCCCAAAAGCTAAGGTACCGTTTCGACACTGAAGGACAGCCGTTCCTTGATCGGATCATCACGTGCGATGAAACGTGGGTGCACCATTTCACTTCTGAGTCTAACCGCGCATCAAAACAGTGGAAGCATCCGGGCTCGCCAGCTCCGAAGAAGTTCCGGAGCACCCCGTCTGCGAGTAAGGTCATGGCCACGGTTTTCTGGGACAAGGCTGGCATTGTTCATGTTGATTTTCTGCCCAGTGGTACCACCATCAATAGTGCATATTACTGCCTCTCAGGGATGTGCATAAGGCGCTGAAGCAAAAGCGGCCGGGCCTCATCACCAAAGGAGTCCTCCTCCTACAGGAGAATGCGCGCCCGCATACCGTGCATCTCAAGACACGCACCTTACAGGAACTTGGCTGGGAGTTGCTGCCATATCCTCCTTACAGCCCAGACCTCGCCCCAGCGATTTCCATCTCTTTGGGCCACTGAAGGTGTTCCTTGGGGCCGCCACTTGAGCTGCGACGACGAGGTCAGGAATGCAGTCCGATTACGTGCCGGTAAGGATTTCTACGCTGCTGCCATCCAAGCCCTCGTGAAACGCTGGGACAAGTGCAGTAATGCAGCTGGAGATTACGTTGAAAACTAAAACTAATTCTCGCCTGTAAGTTCATTTTACTTTTGCGATAAATGAAAAGTCCCGGTGTGACT
The DNA here is from genome assembly GCF_037126465.1 of Ornithodoros turicata. Classification (NCBI taxonomy): domain Eukaryota; kingdom Metazoa; phylum Arthropoda; class Arachnida; order Ixodida; family Argasidae; genus Ornithodoros; species Ornithodoros turicata. The sequence continues at coordinate 133,438,915 of NC_088201.1, forward strand.
TGAACACCCCTCGTACAATACCCGTGCACAATAGCGTTGGCAGAAAGCTCTATCAGAGCTCTATCAGAACATTATACGGGAAAGAGGATTTCTCCCCGGTTCCCTCTTTCCAAAATGCTATAGCGATGGTACGAGATCGGGGAATTTGAACCCACTAGAAACTATCCATACATGCTGTTAGCAATCAAGTGCAGGCTCTCTACAGCACTTGTCCTGCTACCTACAATGAGAGATCCTCTGTCAATGTTGGTAGGGTGGGCTTCAGCTTTGAACAGTTCCTCCAAAGATGTTCTTCGTCTAACCGAGTATTCACACGAGTCAGTTTTTCTGCGGGCTGACGCTCAGGTGGCAGGGAACGTCATCTCTCTCTGGTGCCACGCGACCGGCACTTTTCGCCGCGTCACCACTTCATGGTCTCCGGAGGCAGCCGGATATCTTGTCCTCCCGGCAGAGGTTCTGACAACCGATGGCGTCTGCTGCCGGCAGAAGGAGAAGGTGCAGTCTCAGAAAAAAAGGTGGAGCAGTTACACCTTTCAGGAGGTAATATTTGTCGCGTATGTTGTGCCTAAAAGGTTGCAAAGTTCTACCTGCTAGCTCACTCTCTGCCACGAATGATAGGGTTACCACTTCTGATTCAGTGAGCGAGGGGTCTTCTGTAGCAATTTGGATATATGACAATTGCTTTTACCACCCTTCACGATGTTGATGTTATCAGACGCTATGTTGATCTACATGGTAACTATAGAAGTTACCATTTTGTCACACCTTTTTTTCTTAGAGTGTGACGCAGCGGATACGGATTACGTTTGCTTTTTATTTCATCAGAATGCTCTGCATGTATCCCATACAACCGCATTCACTGTACTGTGAGCAATTCTGAATTGGAACGCCAACGATGCTTGGCTTTACCCCGAAAGTTGTGCAACGACCACGACCATCTCTCGGCTCGAGGAGCGGAAGTGCCGTATTTACGCGCGGAGCGCCCGCCAGGGGCGCCACTTGCCGTACCCACAAGAGCGCCTGTTGTAGCTCCGCTGTGTGCAATATGAGTGGTCCTTGTGGTTAATTGTTCGTGCGTACATGTTTGTGTATTGTCGCAGGTTCTCTGTGCATGTAGAGCTAAGAGTTATGAAACTAAATACTCAGAAATGGGCTCTGCTCTGAAGCGTAAGGTGGCATGTAAAACTGTGAAACTCGCGCGCTATGTGCTGTACATTGTACATATAAACAGCAGCAGTACCTTGTGTGTTGGGCCAGTTATCATGCGTTTATGATTGTCATACGCAAGCGCGTTCAGAGTTTCGTTTCGCATGAGAGGCGTTCCGTATTAACATATACGGGGCAGCTGCAGAGAATGGGTGAATGCGACCGTAAGAAGACACTGTTCCTGGCAAAGAGACGACTGACACGAGTTACGACGTCCACAAGCATTTGTTTTATAAGCAAGCACTTCGGTTTTGAATCAGCAGTTGCTTGTTTTGTTTTCGTACTTATTGGTCCCTTTTTATTTTACTTTTACACTTCTTTTCCCTTTTTTTCTTTTGCGGTCTGCCATTACAATGCTCTCCTAACCTTTATTATGCTGTTCAAATAGAAGCCCCTTTGAGAACTTTTCTTGATTGTATCCTTCCTGTGACGCTACCTTGTGGTACCTTTTTTTGTGTTCCTTTTGCACTCCTGGAAGATGCAAGGCCGCGTAAACTTCGTGATCACTAAACGTAGGTACCGTAGCAACGATGCCACATCTGAGAATTTTGCGCTTCGCGCCGATGCTAAAGTCTTCGGTCCTGAAATGCCGAGAACACGCTGTCGAGTAGAGTGTCGGAGGCAGGGGTGGACAGCATTTAAATACATTGTAATTAAAGTACTATTTAAAATATAAGTAGCACACGTATTTATATTTTGTATTTAGATAGAGTAGAAAAACGTATTTATAATTATAATTAAATATCAGTTTTGGGGTATTTATTCTTGTAATTTCGTAATAAATACTCCTAAATATATACTCCTAAAATAAAAATATACAAATAATAATAATAAGTAAAAAATATATATACTCCTAAAAGTATACTGACTCATGTCTCATGAATATGCCGTGCACCTGACCTTTTGGGAAGAAAGGCGAGTTTGGGGAGCAGTGTTTGAGCTAGCATGCAGGCGAAAAACGATTTTAGATGGCGAGTTTTTCGCTGTTGTTGGAGACAATGGTTGCGGCTGATTACCTTGTTGTACGAGGCATCTCGATCAAATTTAATGCAAGCCTTTGTTCATCGGCACCTGTGCAGATGCTGTTCTCCTTTGCGAATCTGATTGTACGGCCGAACACAAGACGCCTAAGTGATGCAGTCTCCAAAAAAAACTTGCCACTTATTAAGATTACCATGATAATCTACCAAATAAATGCTATTTTTCCTTGCTGATTTGTTATTATCATCGTTATTTCTGTAATTCCAGATGACATCTTGCTCACAGTGTTTACGGTAGTAGTTACGGTATTTAAATACTCATATCGGAAAGAATTTATGAAGAGTACTTAACACCCCTTTCAACAAAGCATTTTGTGTTTGTATTTAAATACTAAAAAAATGTATTTATGCACATCCCTGGTCGGAGGCCATGGTTCATTATTCGTTCTTTGAGAGAGATGCGTTAAAGGTACTCAGCTATTAGATAAAACTATTTATGGTACACACTGCGATCCGTAAAGTATACCGTATATGAAATGAAACAATCGCAATGAAGTTACTTGTGTCAGGACCCCGCGATATATTTCGAGCCACTTCTCCCGTAAGGCAGCATTTGAGCGGAACTCGTGGAAGGAAATACTTGGGCCCGACACTGTTTTCTTCGGCTTGCAAAGCGGGACGGTGCAGTACATTATCACGTCTCACGTCTGACAAACCATGCACTGAAGACAAACACTGCCCATCGCATGAAAACAAGCCAAAACCAAACGCGTATGACGGCAGCGACGGTATCCGCATGGCATGCGTCGTCTGCCGAGGGTCCCGTATTCAGCGCCACAAACGTGCGGCGGCCGCTTGGCGAAACTTAATCAGCGGTGCTGGGGCTAGGTGCGAGTGTTATGGTCGTGTATTATGGGGATGGTCGTGGCAACGACACACCGGCGCAGCAGCTTCGGAACCATTATGCAATGCACAGATAGATGTCTACAATGCAGTGTTGCATAGGATGCTTTTTCTCTCCGTGAATCGAAACAGACACGGAAGTATGGATTTTATAAACGCGGATATTTCTTTCGCTGGGCAAACCTTGACTACACATAATCGTTCGCTTGTACCTTTGCAATACATGTATAAAAACTGGAAAAAATTCAAAGCTACTCTTCCTAGCGAAAGGACAATAAAAATTGAATTGATTTAACTTAATTCAATTAATTATTACCTACCTGTAGCTCGATATCGCACTTATTGGCACGCTGTCGCACCTATAATGGTGCTCAGCATCGGGATACTCTTCATTTGTGGAAAATAAAATAAAATGTGTCAACGTCCATTCTCAAAATACTCCGACAGGCGTTCGGGTTGTCTACTCGGAGATCTGGGTTAAGGCTGTTTTACATTCCATAGCACTTCTTCAGTATCTATTCTTTGGCCCATATCTTGTCCCAGATTTTCATGTGAATGCACTCTGCATCATCCACAAGGGGCGCACCTTTTCTCTTTCATTGGTCCATCCTACCCTAGACACAAACGAGATACAAGCGCGAAAACGGGAACAGAAGGGATCGGAAAACTGACAGCCGTCGAAAAACTGACTCGTGCGAATGCTAGAGAATGAGCAGGCGTCTTCAGTGGCACCAGCTCCGGTGACGCCGCGGTAACGCGTGCGCTTGGAGACTGGGAGGTCCGTGTTCGAATCCGCGGGCCGGCTGTGCCGTCTGGGGTTTTTCCTGGGTTTCCCTCAGATGTGTAATAGGCGTATGCCGGCACAGTTCCCCTGAAGTCGGCCCATGGACGCAGCTATCCTCCCCCCGTGCGGATTCCGCTCGGTCTTCCACTTCACCCTTTCCTCTCCTCCTCTCCACCACCTTTCCTTCCCGAGAAACATGCCGCCTAATCAGGCAGGCAGACCTCTCGGGTTCCTCCCAACGACACTCCTCCTCCTCCTCCTCGTCTTCAGGGGCGTAGTGACATCGTTTATCTCGCATATCTTCTCACTCCTTCTCGACTTGCTGCCGGCAGAAAACAGACTCGTGTTGTCAGGGTTACATGGTCAAAAGACCTAACACACGAATGGGGTGTCGCTATATTTACGTAATTTGTGTCCCATGAGAACATAATTTTTTGTATAGTTGCCAAATTCACATTCAACACCAGTGGTCAACTTCTGTGCATTGCCTCTCCCTTTTGGGACACAACAGGGACAACAGGGCCCTTTGCAGTTGGTAACATATCCCTGGCAATGAGGAAAAGACAGCTGGACGAAACACAAGCCTAACAGCAACCTTGTCTTGTGCTGTTAGTTTTGTGTTTTATTCGACTGGCTTTTCCCCAAGCCCAAGGACATTTTGCACCACAAGTATGCACCAGCCCTCTTCCATATTAATTGTATGTCTACAGACCATTTGATATATGTAACCGATTAAAGTTAAGTTTAGGATAATATATGTACTATATTTGTCACATCCCTACGCTGTGCCGATGAGAGCCAACAAGCTCGAAACCGCCGTCCACAGCTGGGATTGGGGCACGCTTGACTTGTAAACACATACTTCACGTGCAGCCATAGAGCATTCGCTCATTTCTCTATTTGTATCTGTACTTACTGGCTTTGCACTGCGGCCTCCAGAGGTGTTGCTAACACCATGGAACATTGATGTCTTGTAGAGACACACTGTTCGTGCCGACCCAAGGGCGTGCCACATCCCTACGCCGTGTCGATGAGAGCCAACAAGCTCGAAACGGCCGTCCACAGCTGGGATTCTGGCACGCTTGACTTGTAAACACATACTTCACGTGCAGCCATGGAGCATTTGCTCATTTCTCTATTTGTATATGTACTATATTCTATATGTAATTATACATATATGTCATATATAGTGTTATATATATAAGTATAATATATAAGCTGAGTCGAAAAGAGCAATGACCCAATGAGTATAATGACTCAAAAAGCAATTAGCATAATTTCAATGTCCGTCCTTCATAATGCCACAGCGCGAATGGTCGGTGGAGCATTGCAACGATCATTCAATAAAGGAAGTAGATAAATGCGAATTGAGTGCATACCACACTGCAAGCTGTGCTGGCAACATCAGCTACCTCACTCCGAGAATGGATGGTTTGCAACCTCCTGTCAAAATGACGGAAGAGAAGTTGCAATGTTACGCGAGTTTACGCTACCGGTCCGAAGTACTGCTGGAGTCGCATAGCGTCGGCGTGTTTTCAACGTAAAAATGGACGAATGTTCAGCGCTTCAGTGCGCTTATTCTACGGAAAAAGGACAAAATGTATCGTGTACCCTCGGATCATGCGCCTTTGAAAAAATGTCATCAGCGTGAAAGAAAATTGACTAAGGTTTGCAGCCCCTTGTCACCAAATGACGTGCTGTGTACCTACCATGTTAAATTGTGCGTAGATGTGATAACATTATAAACTCATGACCGAAAATAATTTAATTATAGTCACAACTTCTGTCAAATTAAAAGGAAACGACTACATGGAGCAGAAGATTGCTGCGTAAAATATTGCCCGTACATTTCGTTGTATTATGTCTGAAATGCTGCATGTTATCTTTGTTGACTAAAGCGTCATATTGACCGGGCTTGTAACGGAACATTTCGCACAGCAAAAGACAGCGATTTAAAAGCGCGTGCAAAACGAAACCGAAACATGCACGTAGTGCTACGAAATCTAAACTTTGCCAGAAGGAAAGTGCGTTCGATGTATTTAAAGTAACGTACTTGATTGGGTGGGGGGCATGCGTCCCTAGGCCAGCTCATCTTGGTTGTCTTTCAGCCAGAGTTTATGAACCATTGATTTGTTCCAATTGAGCGAAACTAAAATTTGGGACCCAGCGCGCGTAGCGCCACCTCTCAACTTAAAAGTCACCCATTCGCTTGGGAGAAGACAAGACAGAAAAAAAAAACAGCCTTGGACTTTGTACCTGTAAGCAGGTTTAGACATACTGAACTATAATTTCCAGAGACAGAGACTACAATCTTTAAGCGTATTGTAAACGAAACTTTCACGGCTATTTTTCAACATCGTCAAGAGTAAGAGTCCAGTTGAGTGTCGGTATTGATCAATATGTACGGGACTTGCCTTTCATGTGTTTTTCCGAAGCCGCGCCTACTGTTTTTCTTTGGCATGTCAATGAAATTGATTGTGAGTGTAAACCTGCATGGCTTGAAAATTTTCTTGTTCATTCAGTGGTTTATCGAGAATTGCAAACGCGGGGAGCTGTTGCAAAAAACTGCGATGTGTGTGCGTGTGCCTGGGGTGCCTGGGTTCTGGATAGATCACCGACGTCATTTACGTGGAATTTTCAGTAGAGATGCCCTTGTTCCCGACCATGTTTGCCACATGTCATGCAGCAGTTACCTGAAGTTTGCAGGCGGGTATTTGTACGAATTTGTATGACAAAAACGTTGTTTCGGTTGTGTCCGAGCACAGGCCTAAGATATTTCGAGTGCGATAAACTGACAAATGCACACACAAACGTACTGGAAGCTCGGCAAAAAATACGGCACATTTGTTCCTCCGTGTGACCCCTTCCGGTGACCTGGCAATCCTCGAAGCCGTACTTTTGGCAGATGGATCCTTCGCATAGGCCATTCTGGCACACCTGGGTACCCTTGTTGCAAACAGTCAAGTTGTCTTTATACCGTTGCTGGGGACACTCGGCAGACACACTGGTGGCTGGGAGTTAAGGAACATGAAACTTTATTATTGGTGTACATGTGGGTTCTTAGAAAGACAACCAAACGCAGTTTTTTCTTTTCTTTTCTTTTGTAGGAGCTGTACAAAAGAAGCAATAGACTAAAGATGAACATAGAACAGACACAACAAGACGTACAGGAAGATGCACTGTGGAAGCACGTGGAAGATTGTACAGGAAGATGTCCTGTACAAAAATGACATGAACATTATTCAAAAAATGTCCCCCTGCGATTTTGGCTCGTCGTGGTTGATCGCAAAGCGAAACCGTGCCTGTCGGTAAAACCATAGATCGAGAAGTTTCCCGTCAATAAGAACTCGTTACGAGTTAAGTTACCGTGTGGAAAATGTAACTAAGTTAATAACGAAGTTCTTCAGCCTGAAATGTAACTCACAGTTACTGAGTTACTTTAAAAAAAAAGAACGAGTTACTTCCAAGTTACTTCGGACACAAAATAGCAGTACACAGGTGCAGCGCGCGTGAGCAGTTGAGTTAGACCATGAGTTGCCTGTGGAGGAGCGCAACACGCTTAGATCGTTTTCGTTTATGTCCAACAATTCGAATGCTTTGCATCTTACTCCCTGTGGGTGCACAATGGTTCAGCTTCATTTCAATGGCAGCGGTTCTTACTTCCTGAATAGAATACTCTCATTGATTGAATATCACGTTTTATGACATAAAATGCCATGAAAGAACCCGAGAGAAATCGAGAAAATATGTGACGTGAGTGAAAAGCGAATTAAAAAGTAACTTGGAACTTAGCTTAAGTTACTTTGGCAAAGTTACTTGAAAAAGAACCGAGTTCCTCTGGAAGTTACCACGCGCAAAAGTACCGAGTTAAGTTACAAGTTACCAAAAAAAAAGGAACTTAGTTACAATAACAACTTACTTGTAACGAGTTACCTCGAACTCTGGATAAAACTGGTGACTATGCAAACATCCAGAAGTTACGTGTGGTGCTAGACAATAAAATCTGGCACCAAGCGTGCATAAAAGGATATTCACATGTTGAGGAGAACTTGCACTCATTTTCCTCAGAGCACCGATGATTCTGGTCCATGAAACTGCAAGCCGAACTGCAACATGAACCAGCCGTAGGGCTGAAATGGAAAAAGACACCCTTGAAACTGGTCAAAGTGTCAGACACGAAGAAATTCAAACATGATTTCCTATAACGGTCGGCACTTAGGCCAAATGATAGCAGCAAAGCTGCTCGCGTAATATCAAATATTTAAGCTCCCCACTACCAACGCCACCCGGATACAGAAGGCCTCTTTAATGACCCTCTCATTCCTTCGCACGTAGACATATAAAGTCCACCAACCGCAGCGGCCAACCAAGATGTCAGCTAATTCCTGCAGCTGATTTGGAAAGACAAGCTTTGTATCTATACGGCTGACGTCGACTTCTTTCCATAGCTATACGGCCGCTGAAAGCAACGTCGTGATTGGCGGACTCGTACTTGCTACGTCACGTCGCTCAAGCGATCAGGCTTTGTCTCTATACAGGGTGTTCCAAAAAACGTGTCATTCGGACTTTATAAGAAAATGGGGCGACGGAAAAATACGGGGTAAAAGGCATTTGTGTGGCAACTGAATTTGCCACCTTGCAAAAATATTTTCATTTGATTGTAATTAAAAGAAATTGAATTTCTTTAATTGAACTCCAAAATTTCCCCGAGTCAACCTCACGTTTTTTTTACTGAATTAGAGAGCCCGTAGCGAACTTAGTCAATCGACCAAGAAATCCGCTCGATATTGCAAATGGAACTGCCCAAAATAAGTCCCGAAATTGAGGCTTCAAAGTTTCGGGTATTCAACGGCGCACCAAATCAGTCGCAAAGATGCGCGGCAATGCATTTGGCAACGTTGCTCCGCGGAGGTCGATTTTGGTCTCCTCACAACAGCGGTTGAGAGTCTGCCAATGTTGAAGGAAGAGCGAAGACGCTCGCGCTCTTGTTTTCGAAGAGATGGGCATGAGCAAGACTCAATCATGAGAATGCTCTTTCGTGCTCAGTGTGGCGAATGAGCTAGCCATGAGCGGGTGATCTTAAAGGATGCTCAAATTGGGTCAACTGGGCATGGACGAACTTGAGTACAGAACATACATCAAACACCGTGAACTGCACACTCTTAAAAATGAACTTCACAGCATAGCACGCTCCTACCCAACCATCACCTCAAATGATATCGTTACCTGCCCTGATTTGTTGAAAACGGGAGGCGTACGCCTTTTCTGTGACAATTATGAACAGCATAAGTGTCACAGAAAAGGTGTACGCCTCCCGTTTCCAACAAATCAGGCCAGATAACGGTATCATTCGAGGTGATGGTTGTCTAGTTGCGTGCTATGTGGTGAAGTTCATTTTTAAGAGTGCACTCTAAGAAACAGGGAAAGATCGTGACTTCCATAGTTACCACGTAGGTCAACAATGATATCGTTATCTACCCTGATTTGTTGAAAACACGGGGCGTACGCCTTTTCTGTGACAATTATGAACAGCATAAGTGTCACAGACATGGCGTACGCCCCCCGTTTTCAACAAATTAGGGCAGATAACGATATCATTCGAGATAATGGTTGGCTAGGAGCGTGCTATGAGGTGAAGTTCATTTTTAAGAGTGTAGCAGCAACCTAGTAGCAACAACTTTTTAGACACAACATATGCGACAACTATTACCACCTGAAAAATGTGCATGCTCCACCTCTTTTCCTGAGGGTGTGAGCAGCCTCATGTCGTCCCTACACTCTTAAAAATGAACTTCACCGCATAGCACGTTCCTAGCCAACCATCGTCTCGAGTGAAATCGTTATCTGCCCTGATTTGTTGAAAACGGGGGGCGTACGCCTTTTCTGTGACAATTATGAACAGCATAAGTGTCCCAAAAAGGCGTACGCCTCTCGTTTTCAACAAATCAGGGCAGATCACGATATCATTCGAGACGATGGTTGGCTAGGAGCGTGCTATGCGGTGAAGTTCATTTTTAAGAGTGTAGTACTTCTGATCTGTTTTCAGCGCTTCTGGTTTGGCGGTGGTGGTTGTGAAAGCTGCTCGCCGAGGTCGGCCACGCTTTAAGGGGCCAACGTCACGACTAAACGCAGAAAAAAAAAGAGAGGACGAATAAAAAAACATAGAAAGACGAAAAAAGAAAAGAAAAAGTGTATTAGGGGTAGGGACGATGCCGCCTACTAGATGCGCAGAGTGAGATTTGTGTCCCTCAAAAAAGCGATTATAGTCGTCGTCCACTTGTGTCTTTCAGCGCCTGTCGAATCACCAAGTAGCAGTTCTGAAATACACGAGGCATGGGGTGTCCTTACGGCAAGAGCTTGCTTCTCGCTTCATTGTAGGCGGAGCAATCAAGGAGGACGTGTTGGAGAGATTCGAGGGTTGCAGGACAGTGGCGGCAGGCAGGAGTATGAGAGAGCTTGCGTCGATGAAGCCAGCTGTTTGTAAAGGCAGAACCAGTCCGGAGTCGGTGAAGAACAGTTTCAGTAGCCCTGTTGCAGGATCTGGAGGACAACAGGGGTCTGGCATAGGTTATCGCCCGTCAGGGGGATGAGATTGAGGCAGTCACACGGCCGGTTGCAGTTGGCCTGGGTTTATCCTCAGGAGGGAGAGGGAAGGGTCTGAGGCAGTGAGAGTGCGCTTCTTTGGCCAGTTTGTCGGCAGCCTCATTTCCTGGCAGACAAGGTGAGAGGGCATCCACTGAGTAACTCGACTGGTTCCATTTTCCTCAGCAAGACATAGGGCAAGTCGTGAGCACCTGAGCAGGGTGGATTGATTATTCATGTCACATAGTTTAAAGAGTGCAGCAGCAGAGTCGGTTATAACGACAACTTCCTTAGAGTTGGACAGGGCAGCAGCGATGGTAGCGTGTAGAATGGCGCAGAGCTCCGCAGTGTATGAGGAGATACAATGCCGTTCGAGCTCGACATATCAGTTTGTGTTAGAGGAAGGGATGAAGTATAGGCAGAAGAAGCTGATCCAGTGATAAGTGAACCATCAGTACACATGTGAAGGTGATAGCGAAAGTTACCTTGAATATGGGAGAGTGCTTTACTGCGGCCCACGACGGCAGAACAGTGCCTTTTTCCGTGGAGTTCATGTATTGTGGTTTAGGTAATGGGGACGTAGTCCCTCCAGAGCGGTGAGCTGATTTTGTTTATGCAGGCGATTTTTTTTTTGTGTGTGTGTGCTTCCTCATGAAAGATTTGCAGAGTTTTCTGACAGAAGTATTAAAGCTCTTGCTCAGTGGTGAAATAGAGGAGGTGCCAGACCAGGCTTGATGAAGCTTTGAGACGAGAGCATAGACCCCTTTCACGGCATGTAAGCCGAGTGGCCATTCATCCGCTTCCAGAAGGGTCTCCTCGACGTCCGACGAGCTTGGTAGTCCCAGTGCGATACGTACACCATCACTATGTAGCCTCTCCAGACGCTGACAGCCAGAGGGCGACGGATTGATGATGGGGAGCGAATAACTGAGCCTGCTAAGGACCCGGGCTCGATATAGGGTGAGTTTGGATGGTTACCACAAGGTGGTTACCCCAAAATGGTTTTCCGGAAAGAAGCTTCAAAATGTTTAAAAGACATTGACTACTCGCTACCGGGTTTTTAACTTGATGAGTTCATGAAAGCCTTGTGTCAAATGTAACACCAAGGCTTTGTGTACTCTTGGGGTAGGTGTACCATCAAAGGTGAGCGCAGGGAAACTGTTCGGGATGCGTAGTCCTGGAGGTGCACAGACGGGAGAGACAGTTTTGGCAGGGGAGGGTTGAAGGCCCTTGGCAGCAAGGGTTTGAACTACATAGTTGGCCTAGAGTGGATTGAGCTGACATCTGAAGATGGTTCTTGGCCAGGATCTGGAGGACAACAGGGGACAACAATGTGCAATTTCTCTTGAACCAGAACGCATATGTCATCGGCGTAAATGAGATACTTGCTGTGGTATCGTGTAGAGGTGGCTCCGAGGTGGACATCCGATAAAGCGACATTGAACAGAATAGGGGACAAAACTCCACCTTGAGGAACACCTCTTGTTAGAAGTCTTGCTGAGCTGAAGTGACCCATGTCCCAGTAGTACATGGGTGGTACATGAGAGCACTCTTGAGTCAAGACGCGAGGTGTGACGACTCCTCATCCCTCAATTTCGTCGACGTGAGAAACTGTTTCCGGTACTCTGCCGGCGCCAACCTCCGTTCTTTTAGTACGGCGTCCTTTAGCGCCTTGTAACTGTCTAGCTCGCCTGTAGAGGGCTTCGAATAGAGGTGCTTTATTCGCTTAGTGACCAAAAGAAGCACTATAGGCGGCTCTGGATTTCGTCCGGTACTTTATAGTATCGAAAAATCTCTTCTATTCCATCAAACCACACCGGCTCTTAGATCGGATGGCAATGGCACGCTTTTTAGTTTTTGAGCGTAGCGCTCAAGTGTATCCTCTCGCGATACTGGTGGGGATGATGAGCTTCTGGACGACCTTTCACTGTTCGCACGTGACATTTCTAACTCAATGCGCCGCGCCCGTTGTTTTTCAAGTTCAATTTCTAGTCTGAGTCGCTCGGGTGCTAGGTCTGAAAGATCTTTTCGCCCTGACGAGGTGTCCACCTCTCGATCCGTTTTGTTATCCTGACTCTCCTGACTCGACGCCATGCTGGCCGCTACTGCTGTGTGATCTGAGTGGTGCAATCCTTGCGATTATGGGGACCTGAACAGACGCGACAGCGAGTAGGACCCAGGCAGTATCTCGCCACGTGGCCAGAACGCTCGCATTTAAAGTACTGTGTAACATCAAAGTGTTCGATGACCTCGTGACTGTTAAATCCGATATCGACAGAGTCCGGAAGCTCGACATTGGTCTGAAAAAGTTAGAACAACCCTGTTTGCGGGCGATTTATTTTTTCTCTTCAACGCAAATACCAATCGGGACAATCCTCAAGTGCAATGAAGCGAACATGCAGAGCCACCTATGAGTAAAGTTTCAAGCGCGTGGGGCAACGCGTCTGTGAGAGAAGCAGCCGCGTCGAGCAAAATAATGTATCATCATATTGCCCCCCCCCTTACCCTATATACTGCACTCTTAAAAATGAAGTTCACCGCATAGCACGCTCCTAGCCAACCATCATGTCGAATGATATCGTTATCTGTCCTGATTTGTTGAAAATGGGAGGCGTACTCCTCCCCTTTTTAACAATATCATCAAGTTCATTTTTAAAAGTGTGACGACGGACAGCCGTGACGCCAGCCGCGGCAAGGCAGGAAAGGATTTGCTGTTCTGAACATTGTTTGTAAAATGCCGAGATCGTACCTACATTGCGTCAGTAGGAAGCGGGTATCCTAGGCACAACTGAAATACCACTGAGAGAGGACAACTTGAGCATAGAGGTTGCAGCCTGCTAAGAGCCTACGGTGACAGTCAAACTGCCGTCCCTACCAATGCGATGGCTCTTGATTCGTTCCTGAGTGGTGGCGAGGACTACGAGTGCGAGCTCATTTGGGTTGACTTGCATGCGCGATTCGCCTTCGTTAGTGGGCCAGAAGGTGATGGGAATTCCCATTTTTCTGTTCTTTTTGTATGAAACAACAGTGTAGGGAGTGTCGTCATCGAAGTCTTCATTACTGTAAAGGACGATTTCACAGTGAGGACTGTTGTTACGCGATGCGTTGCTAGATGCAACTGAGTGGTTGTCTTCTTCAACTTTACGTCTTTTTTAGTGTCCGTAGAGTGGCCTACCTTCTCCGTCCAGTGAAGAAATACTGGTCGACTTGGTCAAGTTGACGGGAAGACCTTCGGATTCATCCATGGCAAAACAATGCAGCGGCAGGCCGCGCAGATTCGTTGAGGAGCCAGATACAGCCAAAGCGGCTTTGGGAGGCGCTTCTGGTTTGGTGCCAAAACGTCATCCGGTTTCACAGCAAACACAATCTGCGCCAACCACTGTGCCGATTGATATAGTTACCATGTCTGATTTGAGGGAAGAGAGTGTCGTATTCGCCTTTCTGTGGCGATCAAATAGCCGCAAGAGGCGTACGCCTCCCGTTTCCAACAAATCAGGAGAGCGAAAGACATAGTTCTGCATGGCGGCTGGTTTCGTGCGTCCTTAGTCGCGGAACGAGCGGAAGTCTTCGTGGCACCGGAAGTTTTGGCGTGGGATTTTTATGTTTACCCGAGAACGTCATGTCGTGTTGTTATGCACACTCTTAAAAATGAACTTCACCTCATAGCACGCTCCTAGCCAACCATTATCTCGAATGATATCGTTATCTACCCTGATTTGTTGAAAACACGGGGCGTACGCCTTTTCTGTGACAATTATGAACAGCATAAGTGTCACAGAAATGGCGTACGCCCCCCGTTTTCAACAAATTAGGGCAGATAACGATATCATTCGAGATAATGGTTGGCTAGGAGCGTGCTATGAGGTGAAGTTCATTTTTAAGAGTGCACGTCATTACTAGGACTAGGTATACATTATGCACCAAAATCTTTCAAAATACGCAAGATTATACTACGAAGCTTTAGCCTAAACTGTATTAAAGTGGAAATAGGCTAAGAAACGCGTTCTACAAATAAAATATTCGTTTTTTGCAGGAAGATGTAAACAACGTTCACCCTTGCACAATCAGCTATTTGTCATTGAACATTGCAGTGTATGTCATCATTAGATAGCAGATTTTTGGGTATTAACTGGTGTTGCTTTTGACCGCATAGCACGCTTAATGTCTATCAGCATCCCGGGTGATATCGCTCTATATCTTCCACTTAGGTGAGAAAGGGGTTCCACCCCTTTATGTATCAATTTTCCTTCCAATCGGAAAATAAAACGATATTTTGAACGTTGGTTGGCCTAGAGCGTTTTATCGGATAGAGAGCGCTATCTGTTAGTACCAAAATCATCAATGCGACACTCTTAAAACATAATTTCACATAGCTACACTCTTAAAAATGAACTTCACCACATAGCACGCTCCTAGCCAACCATCATCCCGAATGACAACGTTCTCGCCCCTGATTTGTTGAAAACGGGAGGCGGAGCCTATTCTGTGCCGTGCATAATGGCCACAAAATAGGCTCCGCCTCCCGTTTTCAGCAAATCTAGGGCGAGAACGTTGTCATTTGGGATGATGGTTGGCTAGGAGCGAGCTATGTGGTGAAGGTTATTTTTAAGAGCGTAGCCAACCATAGCACCGAATGACAGTATGCTATGTGGTGAGGTTCTGTTGCATTCACAAATTTTTACATTTCATCATGAAAAACTTTGTTAATTGTCATGTCAGGATGTTATTCTGGCATATTTGCTAGCCAGCGAGCTCATCTCCGCTATCTACAGACTGTTAGCGTCGCTGTGACAGCAGAGGCAGGTTCATCTCGACCCCCATAGCAACATGTCCTCATGCTATCGGAACAGAACTTCACCGCATAGCACATTGTCCGCTAGCCGTTGTCACGAATGATAGGGTTACCGCTTCAGATTCCAAGAGCGAGGGGGGCGTACGCTCTTGTAGCAATTTAGATATATGATAATTGCCACACAAAGGCGTACTTCCGTCTCTCTGTCTTCAAATCAGGAGCGTAAACCTTATCATTCGTGGCAGTACTTGGCGCACAGCGTGCTATGGGTAAAGTGTACTAGAATAGGGGTAGTGTGCTCACAGGCGCCGGCTCCTGAAGCTGCTCATGTCGCGTGGAGAGGAGGAAAGCTGGTGGCGCTGCGTACGCATTCACGGGAAACGTAGCCGCCGCGGCGTTGCCGAGCGGCAGAACAGAACAGTGCCCTAAAATGTTTATTATGCAGTTCAATGGACCATTTTCTTGTGCTTGGTCTCTATAATTACTTCTACTAGTGATGCACCAACGAAAATTCTACAGGGAATAGAAAGAATATCGGAAAGTGAAATGGAGCGGCGAGTACAGCTAGTATTCGCGAGCATGATCGCGAGCGTAACCAGGGACTGTGATCCCGCCCTCCATGGTTGTCAATTCATAGTTTAATTGACCTAGGGAGCATTGGCCTTTTGTCGGAAACATCGTGAATCCCCGCAGAGGCGCGAATCCAAGATTTTGTCTGAGGGGGGCAAGACAAGTTCCATGCGCATCATCCTAGTTTACATATATCACGTGCAATGATGTCCCTGCCAAATAGTGCACTGTGCAAAACAGATGCTCACACCTAGCAGCAACGTACTGAATCTTTTATTGGACTTCACACACGATTTAGTTTCAAGTGTTTTGCCGCTCTCGTTTGCTCCCCAACCTGACAGATTTCACACCTTTCACAAAGAAATGAAGTGTTGACTTGCTCCAAGATGTTCTGTGCTTCTGTCCGAGAGGATACAGACTTCTCGTCAAGCAAGACGCGCCCCTCACGTACGCTCTACAGCACAGAACTCCGGCACCATGAACAAACAGCACAATTGTGAAGAACAGAAGGACTGAAAGCGGGTCTAAGTCGTCGCTTTAATCAGAACAAGTGAGCGAGCCCACGCTATGTTAACTAAAAGAAGAAGCTAAAAGTCCATGCAGGTCAGCTGACCACCAGCTCCTCTTTTTCCACATACAAGTTTCAAAAACCTTTTCTGACGTGACCTCCATTTCTGAACTCAGCACTGACGTACAGTAAAACACTGAGTTATATCTTAGCCTAGAAAGACGTGCTTTAAAGCAATTTTGGTCAATTGACCAACATTTTGATGGCATCTGTAGGCTTCCACTGTAACCTTGATCATATGTGGCGCTTGTGGTTGGCCGAGAAGCAGTCTCCCAGTTGTGATGCATGCACTGAATCGTGCAGAGAATTCTGTCAGCTCCGGTAGTCCGACTGGTTCCCATATGATGCTAGTTTCGTTTCCAATAGACACAATACTGTCATCAGACCCATGGGTGTCATCACCAACCTCGCAAGGTGTCTTCCTCTTCCTAAACGCTCTTGCACACGGCGCTTTTTTTTTTTTTTTAACATCCAAGCGTTCATCCGATTGCGCCTTCACGAAAACTCTACCGTTAACACTACGCGCGCGACACCCTGCGGGGCAGTTTCGACCTAAACGCTGTCGACATCCGCGGCGTTACTGCTCCCCGTAGGCGCCTTCGTTCAGTGAGCACACTACCCCTATATTCTAGTACACTTTACTATGGGGCCAAGTTCTGTTCTGTGCATGGACGACGTAAAAGGCACCTCCGAGAGTCAAGTTTTCGGATTCCACTCTATTTTCGGATTGCATTCTGATGGAATCTTTTGCTGTTTGCGTCAAACGAAAGCAGCATGAAACCAGCGCGGTAGCTCAGACGCGTAGCTGGAACGCGAGTTTTGGGATCATATATTTAGGTTAAAAATAACGTCAGCATTGGCGAAAGAAAGGTAATGGCACACGTCATATAAACATCAGGCGGAAATATGACGCAGTAATACGACGCACGAAACGTTGTAAACCCGTGCCGTGCTTGGTAATGTTTTGAGAAGCTTCAAGATATATAGGGCAACGTGGTCTATGTTGAGGACAGTTCAACTATTTTGTTAATAGCAGTTAGTATAATGGCCTAAATTGTACTATAATTCGTTAACTGAATCCTCAAACCTTGGAGAAATGATCGACAAATTATTGCGGGGCTAAACCAGATATTTCGTACGAGATCAAAATGACAGGCTACATGTTTGCATTTGTCCTCAACTTACCACACCCTATGGCTAAGTTGAGGACATAAAAAAATTAATGCCGGGTTGAAATTTTGTCTTTTATTTGGGCCAGCCGAGACGGTCAGCCACGAGTAGTGCACATGGAAACACAGGGCAATGACACAGCATCATAACGGTGAGGGTATATTTTATTAGCCGAGGAGCAGAAATGAGCAAATTGGAAGTCAATACTAGCGAAAGTTACAGATGGGACAAAAAAGGCCCCTCTTATCTCGACCACATCTGCAAAGCAGCGTTTGACGTCTTTCTAAAAAGCCACGTGCGGAACGTCAACATGTTATTTCAAAGCCCAAACGACGACTGTGCTCATCCTGGTATCACAGACGAGAAAAAAATATTGCTAAGAAAATGCCACACGAAAAACGCAAACTGCCCTCAACTTGCCCTCGTCTTCACGTAGCCTCAGTTTACCCTGCGTTAGAAGGACGCATTCCAAAAATATTGAATTTTTCACGAATCTCGAGCCCTATTAACTACGTATTATGATATGCACGCAGCTTCTGCCGTCACACGTCCCTATATCAGGGCAGAGTGAAACTTTGAGACACTTCATAGTTAATCTTAAATGATACTGTCTTGCACTGTCTTGTACCGGATTAGGGCCAAGCGGCACACCTGAGTTCTGAGCCTTAAACAGAACTCGACAAGCGTGTTTTGCCGTGAAGCTGTGTTTTCGGAGTGTAGCTATGGCAGTACTTTGTGTTACACGGTACCGCCAGACTGAGCTACACGTACCGCACTTTAAATCAGCATGGAAGTGTCATTTAACACAGAGAGTCGAACCGAACCTGGACCCGAACCGAAAACCGTTATTAACCGTTATTTTTGACCGAACCGGAACTGAACCGAACCGAAACAGTCGACGCCATCTTGGAGCTGAACCGGAACTTAACCGTTATTAAAATACCTTACCGGTACCCGGTTCAAAAAACGGTTCATGTGGAACTAAGAGCGAAACTTTGCATGTTGTTCCTGAGCATAAAAACTACTTTTTTCGTCGTTTTTTTTTTCTTTTATTACCTTCTTAGCCTTCCTGTTCGAAAAAGTCGTTCCCTGCAGGAATGCTCTGGATTTTCTGGAGTCGCGAAATTAAAACAACAAAGAGAAGGTCACAAAGATAGTGACTTAATACTGTTATGACTACTAATATTTAAGGTATACACATGAGCATACAAGGATTAGGGATCAATGGGTAGCGTTCATGAAGTGACATATAGCCTCAGCTATACAGGGTACCCACCCTAACTGCATAATTGATGGCTGACACATAGCGCGCGTGAGCTTACATAAGCCCTCTAACAAAGTAAAAGGCCAGCCACCCTCATGCTGACCAGAACGAAAAGAAAATACCAAGCATACAAAGTATTCGCGACTACTGACTGGTAATCAATAATTTCAATGACTTAACTGACTTAGGCTAATCTAGCAGGCTCGGTTGACTTTTATATTCCTGCCGAGATTCTTTGAACAACCCAGTGGGTTAATTAGCAACCGCGACATGAGCTACGTGCTGCGACAGTGAACCCAAACCGGTAATTCATGGTCATGCCCCTGTCGTAACCATGATGTTGTCTTTCATATCGCGCAAAATCTTTCAAAATCTTGAACGACCGTTAACACCTTCCTGTCCACTTCAAGCACTTCAAGCACTGTGCTACACAAACGGAAATTTGCTTTAAGCTGCCTGTTATGCTTCATTCCCTCCTGTGACCGCTGAACCGGTTCGTGAACCGAACCGTTTGAAAAAAAAAAAAACAGGTTCGAACCATTATAGTTGCCTTCCCGATTTGAACCGGAACTGAACCCTTATCGAACCTAAACCCGAACCGAACCGATAAACGTTTCGGTTCGATTCTCTGATTTAACATGACTCGAAACCCTGCTTAATCTATGAAGCTGTCCACAAGGACTCATGATGCAAAATATTTTCGCTCTGCGGTGTGATGTCACTCCGCAATAAAATTTACAAAAGACAGTCGAGAAAGCAGTCGCGAACGAGAGACACGAGCCCCGCGTGACGTAGAAACTGCTCAGGGCCTTTTTTCTTTGTTTCTTTCTTCTCGGCTCACGCACCGCTTATACGTGCTTGAGCTGTGCCTTTGGATGTCACTGGTCACGTGCCGGAGCCCGTGGTACGTCACGACGTCTTCTGGATCGCCGATGCGCTCTTTGGATGCGGAGAAGGTTTTTTAAAGGCTTGCGGAACAGAACATTGCGCGTGCTCTGTAGGTTACCTGCGCACATCGTTCTTTGGCAGGAGCTCATTTTATTCGTTGCAGAAGACGTCACATCACGTCACGTTTCGGGGGTCACATCCATGCTTTTTTTAAAAACTGAGCTTCACCGCATAGCACGCTCTGCGCCAACCATTGCCACGAATGATAGGGTTATCGCCTGTGATTGGAAGACAGTGGGAGGCGTACGCCTTTTTGTGGCAATCTTCATATATCCAAATTGCCACAAAAAGGCGTACGCCACCCCTCTCTATTGGAATCAGAAGCTTTAACCCTATCATTCGTGGCAATGGTTGGCGCAGAGCGTGCTGTGCGGTGAAGTTCTGTGTTTAGAGTGCATGTGCCCATGAATTGGAGTGATAAATATTTTGCAGAAGTCTGCATAAATAGAACCCCCCCCCCTAGAAATCTGCCATCTGTTTAATGGGTACCTTCATAAAACATAGCTACATTATATAACATGCTGAAGGCCGCCACTGCACAGGATCACTGCATTTGTGAAAGGCACTGGGTGTACACCCTTGTTAAAAAGGTGTATACTCCGCCCATTTTCGAAAAACCAGGGGACAAAAGGGCGTCATTCGGAATCAGAGTTGGTTATGCGCAGAATTTCTGTAGGGTAGGGTATACTTATTCGTCATGATATTTAGGGCCTGTTTATAATACCACGTGACGCCGAGGAATGCGCCACCCTTTCAGTGTTTACGAACAGAAGGCACAACCTGAAGTTGGCTATGGTTCCCAGCGTCAGCGGCTACATGTGGTGCCACGCGGTGTCAGACTGTTTCCTTTTCACTGTCTACTGTTTCACTGTTTACAAGTAGTCAGATAGAGAGATAATCAGAATAGACAGATTGCGCCGCGCCACACCGCTCGACTGTGCGCCGTCGGACGTCATAGGGCTGGTTTAGGGCCAGTTCTTACTTGGCGTCGCCCGACGCGGCGTCGTGAGCGGGCGGTGGAAGTACAGGCGCATTTCCGCCAACGCGTCAGCGCGCACGATTTTCATGTTCCCACCACAGTGGCATTCCGTCGTCCAAAGCAGACGAAAAGTCAGGAGGCGTGGCCTTTCTGTGTCACCTAATTGGTCGCCAGCAGTCGTTCTCGGCAGCTCTCGCCAACGTCGTGCAAGAAGTTCGGCATGGCAGTTTTTTTTTTTTTTTTTGCGCGAAATCTCCTCTCCTGACTCCGGAAATGCGCGTCTATTTCCGCCGCCCGCCCACGACGGCACGTCGGGCGTCGCCAAGTGAGAACTGGCCCTTAGAATACGACGTAGTCTTCGCCCATCGTCGCCCGCGTTGGGCGCCGATAGCCAGCGTCCGCCACGCAACGCTTCCTCATCCTACCGGGGTCATAGTCTGACGCACACGCAACGAAAACACCACCGGAGATTTTCATATTTCGTAGTGGGAAAGCAGCCGTGTCTGTACCCGCCTGCTGTATCCGTGTTGGCACTGTACTACTGTAATACGTTTGGTACCCCTAAACATGAACACTGAATTGAATAAGGAAGTCGCACGCCTTCCGAGCTGTTCTTCTTTTTGCTTGTCTCTATATAGTCTATCCGTCGTTTACTATATAGGCACGGATGCCCCTTTGCAGTTTCGATCAAAAGCTCAATGGGCGACGCCCCCCCCCCCCCTAGCTTGCTCTTAATATACTAAAAGCAATATAATATACTAGTTAATACTTCTAGTACACCTGGAACCTCTGCATATTTTTCCTCTTTGCACTTTGTTTATCAGAGCAAAAGAAAGCGAAATTGGTCGTGTTTTTAGAAAGCGTTTGATCATATACTGGGTCATTGTAATGTGACATATAGTTACCTGCAAGCAGCATGAGGTCGTAGTTTGCAACCAGCCTTTCCCTCATTGTTTTTGTAGGGATAACAGCAGCTATCTGTGCAATCGTCGTCACTGTAGCCGCAGTCACACTCTTCTTCCCCTTCACGAATATTGTTCCCGCAGTACGCGCCTTCGCTCTCTGGGAATATGATGATACAGGTGAGAGCAACCTCAAGCTGTGGGGTTGTTCAGGTAGGCAAACGAGCTTAGGCGAGCACTACCTATATGGAAAGCACAACACAGAGAGCCTCCAAGAGCCCAAGTGACAAGTGAACAAGTATGTAAACGTATTTTTATTCGCGCTGTACAGGGTTGGCGCTCTAAAGGATCAGTCACATTTTCGTGCGTGACATGATACTTCCTTGACCGATACCTTGTTGACGCACAGACTTCCGTTGCCTCATATTAAAGAATTTATACCAGAGAAACCTACGAAAAAAAAAATTGTGGTTACACTGCACTGCGTAAAAAAATAAACATGGCCATGCAAAGTTTCGTCTCCGTGCAACGGTATAGCGCATAGAAAATTCATGAAGACGAAAATTTGCGCGGTCGTATTCATTTTTTTTTACGCAGTGCATGACAACCACGATGGTTTCGTATGTCTGTCCTGCACAAATTATTTCCGTGTGGTGGCGGAAGTCTGTCTCTCAACTATATATAGCGTCACGCGTGAAAATGTGACCGACCTTTTATAACACCCACCCCGTATTAATTTTCACGAATCACGCACACAGCCATTTGCGAAGTTATTGGCGATTTCACGATTCCAGGGTCGTTTCCTTTCGCGGGATAAACGTTCAGCTGTGTTCGCGAGCACAGTTTTTCGCGATTTTTTAGCGGTAGCGAAATTCGCGAAACTTAATACAATTCACGAAACATTCAATGAGTGCACGCGCCAGGAGTTGAACCTGGACTCTCCTAATTACCGGTCAGTTATGCTGCCTCTACACCACATGGGCATGGTCCTTTCGAAATGATGAGCCTCAAGCCATCAGGGTCGACGGAAAGGTCACACGCTCCTTTCCACTCTGACATGCTTTCTCATTCACTCACTCACACATTCATACACGAGGCAGGTGGCTGTTGAGGACAGATAGGTAAACCAGCTGTGGGGAACTCCATCTAGGGACAAACACAACGCGTTCCTTTGCATATCTGTCTTCAGCAGCCAGAAAACATGCAAGAGTAAGTGGAAAGGAGCCTATCACCTGTCCGACCGGATGACTTGAGGCTCCCAAATACTGAAAGCGCAAAAAAGTTAAAAACGAAAAACGAGGAAAGAAAAAGAAACCTACATTTCGGGATGAAAGATGGCATCACATTTGCAGCAGTGGATAAGGAAGCGATGTTCATCCGTTGCGTCGTTTGTTATTTAAGCGCGGGAGAAAGCGCAATTTACGTTTTTCTGCTTCTCTTCTTCGCAAGAGCCTTCTCGTCTTCGCGACACGACTGCGAGGCCTCCCATTGGTCCCCTCAAAACCCACTCCGCGATCACGGAGCTATGTAGCTGTATCGCGCCTGTTTGAAAGGAGAAACAAGCGAATGCGCAAATTGCGGTTTTTGCCGCCAGCATGCTTGCATGCTGGCGGCATGCAAGCATGTTGCAAAGCATACTGTCACAGTAAATTATGAAACACCCATTACACACAAAAAAAGGTGTTTCGGGAAATGTACACCTTTTTCTGTTTCACGGAGTGTAGCGAACAGTGTTAATATCCGTGTTTCAAAAAGAGTATAAAAAATACACCTTTGTTAACCCCAGAAGGCGAAACTAGAAAAAAAAAAGAAAGAAACGTGTTACGCTTTTACGCCATTCTGCATCTTGTGTACACTCTTTCAACTCCAATCGTGTAAAAAATGATGTTCTCAAGAAAGGCAAATAAAATGATGCCAATCGTTCGTAGCTGCGGAATAACATGAAACGGCTAGAGCGTGTGGTCGCTTTGGTGAAATTGTGCGTCCTACGTAATGCGCATGCGCGGCACTCGGGCCGGTCGATTGATCCGAGCGAAAATGTCTGTGGTTATGGGCTCTAGTGACAATGGTAGCGGCAGGTCAAGTAAAAAACGCAATGCCTGATAGAAAGGGATATCTGTTCTGTCACGCTAGGTGCCTCGAAGTTACTGCAGATGCAGTGCGAGCTGCTGATGCGTTTCTCCGTCACCGCCATCAAAGAGTCTCGCTTCTCCGTACTCCGAGGAGCGAAGTTTTGGGTTTTAGAGTACTTGAATTCCGATGGGGGATGCTGAGGGATGTCTGGCACCGATAGTTCCTGCTCTTCGTTTTTAACACGATGGCAGTACTATTTTTGAGGCGTGATGGGAGGCAAGCTTGCGCTTGTCCCATCGTACAGTTGGCAATACGACTACCTGGATCCCTGAGCAAGATGGGCACTGCACGTGTTGTTTGCTTTTAGGGTGACTCAGTCTTTTCTTCTTTTTTATTTCACACGATTCAACGTACATCAGTTAGGTCTGCACGAGAAAAAAAAAAGAAAAGAAAGGAGAGACGAATATCGGACCAATATTGGTGTGCTGCCGAGGGTTTGCAGGCCCGAGCCCAACGTACGAGCCGTGCTGCAGTCCTGTCGTGAACACCATTTCAATTGGCGTATTCCTTACAAAACACACGGTTTTTTTTTCTCTTCAACACACGATTTGAAATGGTGTTCCGTGTAAAAAACACCATTTAGAAAAGTGTACAGGGGTTTAGAAATGTGTAGTAAAAGGAGTGCGCTATAGGACAAGCCATGTACACTGAGAGGGGTGTTTCGTGGGCATTATCAGCTTGATGAGCCTATCAGCCGACGCATTTTTCCCGCTTCTTGCCCACCACAGCAAAATATAACCTCGAACCAGTTTTCTCGTGAAGTCACATCACATGTTTGTAAACAGAGGGTCGTCTATATAACGAACGACGCAACACATGAATCTTGCGATAAAAGAATGAATGAAATATGGATCTTGTTCCGTTGTATTGTTATTGAGGTTACAAAATCTCGCATTGTCCGAGGATATTTTTTTACGCTTGAGTTGCATTCAGCGATGAAAGAAGAAATGATGAAATTTGACTGAACCCCGAGACAAGGAAAACCAGTTAGCCTGCATTTTTACTCTTATTGAAATAAGAAATATTCACCTAGGAAGCAGTTGTCTTTGCCGTACTTAGCATGAAGCACTACTTGAACCACTGCGCCGATCTGTTCAATACTACAGGATGAAAACTTGCGGTTATTCTCCTTGGTACCGGACGTTGCGCGTGGAAACATGATGTAGTTGCCATTCGGTTCGCCGGGAGCACACTCGGTCCCGGAGTCATGCTGCAAATAGAATGTAAAATATTAGTGACCGAAAACCTTGAACACCTTTCCGTACTGCGGACGTCACAAACGTGTCCAGACTCGTCATTCGGCAACTCCTTACAAAGTTCGCATTGGCCTGTGCAAACTCCGACGGACGCGCATTTGTTTCGAGTACGCACGTCTGGGACCGTGATCACGGGATCTGGGATCTCGTGACCACGGCTTTGTGCTCGCATATACTTGTTCATTCTCCCACCTTCGTCTCTTTGCCTCGATTTCACTTTCCCTAACTTTCGGACCTTCTTGGTTTCTTTCGTCTCATCGCAATCACTTTGCGTTACCACACTCTTGGCTTGGGTCGCGTTGTTTCCGTGCAGGCAATGTGCGTTGGGCTGCTTGTTCGCTCGACGTGCTATGACGTTCGCGCGGTGCGGTCGGTGTTCCGAACCCCGAACACCATGAACTCCCTATCTGCCGATGGTGTACGCATTCTCCGTGGCCGCCACATAGCGTCTCGTAACACTGACTGCGCTCGCACACCACTTTTTCTTTTTCTGCTCTCCGATTTGCTGCTGCGCCAGCCGCGCTAACCAATGGCGTGCCGAATGAAGTGTCAGGGACCACGCCGTAACCTTGACAAAAGTTCCCTCATACAGCTGTCGCTGTACAAGTAAAGGGCGAAACGCATTGGACGTTTTCTCAGCGTCAAAACGTCGCGCGTACGTCATGGCCTTGCACGCGCGGTGAAGAAACGCCAGCGAGGCGACCACCTGAAACGCATGGGATGCGTACGGATCGAGTGACGCACGCCACTGTTGCTATATTCGTCGACCACAAATATCTGTTAGAACGTGCAGATGCTCTTCTTTCCTGTGGTTCCTGCGTTCCTTCATTCTAGATACCATTAAAACGTTCACGTAAATTTAGTGTGATGAACAATGTCCCAAAAATTTATGCGAGCTGCTCATATGCCACCTTGTCTGCCGCACGACGGCCATGGTTCTGTCTACTTCTCGAAAAACGCGCCCGGACGCGCGCGAATATCTGTAGTCAACAGATTCCGGCGTACGCACTCCGCGCGCGTTGAAAAACTAGTTTTTACGATGTCACACGCATGCCGAGCGCGCGCGCGTCCTGAAAACGTCGGAAAAACGCTCCATGCGTTTAGCCCTTTACGGGGTCCATGTCCAGTTACTATACGAACAAGGTAACTAAGTTATAGGTACAGTCACTCTGCACGAGTAATAACTAGTCAAGTTACAGTTACAAGTAAATTAGTTACTCTACAGTTGCCATCCATAATGGCGAAAACAAGAACTCCAGTTCAAAGACGTTAGTTCTAAACGCTTTACTAGTGTAATGTGAACTAGCAACTTGTACTTGAGCAACAGCTGTTCCATGTTTGTCTCTGGTGAGTCTGCTCCGCAATATATTCGTAAGCATCCCTATACCAATACTGAACAGCCGCTCAACTGGGACACTAGGTGGGACCAAAGATTATTCCATGTTGCATTCGAAAGCGCAGACCATAAGACAACGTCCTTGTCATCAGGGTAATGGCAAGGTTTTATCATCTTTAATTTGCTGCAGGAGACCGTCGTTCCATTCTTCGACGTCTAGTGAGACCCCTGGCTTTCCGCTAATGGACAACAACTTTATTTTCGATAATGAATGGGGCGTTTCATCGCCAGGAGCGATACTCTACCCCATTGCTGGTGGCGATGCGGGTAATGAAGTAATGAGCCCCTTCACAATCCGCTAATGGACAAATGACATCCTCCCCCCAATATATGCTTCGACGAGTTCATCCGGATGACACGAAACACCTCTCGTCGAGATGCTACATTAATTCATATGATTCAACTCAATGTGGCTTTTACAGCTTAGTGGCGTTACCGCTTGAGACAAGTTGACTGTCCCAGATGCTGTCACTGCGGTGACCTGGAAGGTCTAGAGCACATTCTTCTTCCTTGCATACGCTACAAACCTTTCAGAAGCAAACCTTCATGGTCTTGCAATTACCAGGACTCTCGCCCCCTCTCTCTATTACAATTGCTGGGTCCATGGCCACCTCAAGCCTTCCAACTTTATGCGCTCAAAGCTCATATGACCTTTTGGACACCGTAGGACTTTGGTCCTTACTGTGACGGGTGCCGACATCACCACCAGCAATGGGGTACAGAATCGCTTCTGGCGATGGAACGTCCTAACCATCATCATCAAACAAATGTGTTGTTGTTGTTGTTGTCAACTTTAAGTTGAGTCCTTTACGAGGCTAGAGTGCCAGCGTTTTACTTCTGTGCGAGGGTATTGCGAGCATATCCTAGCATAATCACCACGGGTCGTCTCGAATCCAGGGCCACCTCCGAATGTAGTGAATGCGCCACACGCTTCTTTCTGAGTAGCCGTGATAGCGACAGCCTTTTCACATCGCCATTCTTTTACAGCTGCCGACAGTTGTGAGAGCCACGAATAACATGCTCTATGGGGTAGTGAATCCTTTTTAAATTCCGTGTGAATCTGAACGCCATCCAAACTTATTGTGAAAAACTTACGATTCTGAACGTGACTACTTACTGTATGCCTGCAATCGCAACTAGTAGCTGCAAAAATGTAACTAACTAGAGCCAGTGGGGCAGCCAGAGTGTGTGTGTGTGTGTGTGCGTGTGTGTAGGGTGTTCAAACACCCACATCAAAATCGTATCTCTGGTAGTGCATTAGGGAGAGGGCAAACGAGGGCGAAATCCTCCTTCCCCAATGTAAAGTTCCCGCAGAACATCCTCCAAATATATTTCTGGCAACGGTACAAGCTTCTTTCTTAGTTTCTTATTTCTTCTTATATAATTAGCTACAACAACGAGTTACTTTTCCAATAACCAGTTATTATCACTAGTTCCTTCTAACTAATTGCTTCCCATGACTGCCTGAAAGCACGAAAGAGAACTAGCTTTATGAAGAATACATTGCACGCAAGCCAAGTATTTAATAACGAAGGGCATTCATTCAATTTCATTCATTCATTCATTCATTCATTCATTCATTCATTCATTCAATACATCTTACAGATTTGCCTCCTTGTTACTGTAATCGAAACTGGAAAAATATTAATAGGGATATGCCCCCGGCGAGCAGTTTGGCGTCCCCAACCTTCTAAATGTGCCGAGATTTAAGTTAAGCGCTAGATCGAGATCTGCTTACGTGGTGCTCCCGACCAAGTCCGTATAGACCCCCCCCCCCCCTGGAGCTCTAGCTACACCACTGCAACCTATGTCAGTGTCCCTTCATCTAGTTCCCCCTACAGCCGCGGCCCGAATGCTTTGTCTCAAAAACTGAGCTGCAGCTGCTTCCGCTGAACTCCAAGCGCGGTTCCATACTCTGTACTGAGTTAGCGTAGTATTAATTATGTACTTACTCTGGCACCGAAGGTATGTCCAATCTCGTGAGCGAAAGTAATCTGACTTAATCTTTCAGGAACGAAGCTGCCATAGTTGAGGAGTGTCACGACGCCTGTGTTTAGTCCCATCCGACGAACACCGCTGTTGAACTGCAAGCTTCGGTACTTGTCGCAGATACCACCCGCATTACCTGCATATGAAGGAATGAGGCAGATAAGCTACTTACATGTCAAAGAAGGCGATGCGCATAGCAAAAGGCAAATAAGCAGCCAAACAATTTAGCCAAGAGTGACGAGGAGACACAAGAGGTGGGCAAACGCCCTCACCATTTCAATTCTTGCCAGCACAGCTTTCTACTCACCTCAGGTCTCTATCTTAGAACTTTCCAGACCACGCCTCAGTCTCTCTCTCTCTTTTTTTTTAGGAGACTGAGGCGTGGTCCGGAAAGTTCTAAGATAGAGACCTAAAAGGAAAAATTCCCCTCAGTCTTTTTATTTAAAGTTTTTCCTCACCCAACCTCAATGATTTGTTCAGAAAATTTTGTTCACCGTACTTCACCTCAACGTTCTTCAGAAATTTTTCATCGCCTCCATTTTTTCGCTGTTTTTGCAAGACTTAACCCCTTGTCCTGTGGTGGGGTGTATAGAAGGTTCGGCAAAAATATGCAGATGAGCTCTAAGCTACCGTACTTTACAATGTGCCTCTGGGTGTACACTCTTAAAGGGACGGTCTCGTACAGATCGAGCGATTCCGAAACTTAGCTGAAATTATATTCAAGAGTGCTACAGAAGCACAGTCGCGAAGTTTCAACCAGAACAACGAAGTGGTTTTCGAGAAATTTGAAGGAATATGCCGTGACAGCAGACGACGGAAGTCGCAGCTGGATTCAACTCCCTCTCATGCAACGTCACATGTGACGTGGTTATGGTATTTATGGTGGCAGGTCGCCCATTGGGCGACTGAAACGCAATGCACAATACAGTCGGAGGTGTGTGCGCTTTGCGCTTTGTCACTAAGCGGTGAAGATGAGCTCATCGGCGCCGATCGATTGTAGAACCGGGGACGTCGACGAACCTTTAGCTACTGACCCTTTGCCACAACAACGTGGTTAGCCAGTGAAAGTAATGGATGATCCGGAATCGATTGACAGGTAAGACTCATCCATAAAAGCGCACTTTTTTTCGTATATATGTTCAGCCTGATCGTGACACCATTTTAAATTGTACAAACATTGCAGGTGTGTGTGTAGCCACTGCTCGCCAATACCAGCATGTGTTGTGCGCACAATCCGGAACCTGTTTCGATCCGTCACGTACACATGGTGTTGTATTCTCCTGAAAGGTGTTGCAAGGTTTGTTTTTGTTGCGCAGCTTTTTATTTGCATATCAAAATGTGTGTCTCGTGGTACGTTATGCAAAATTTCAGATTTGTGCATTTTGTCATATGTATCAGAACTCTGAAGAAAGCTGCTCTCTCTATCCATTCCCGCAAGCGGCAGGAGGTTGTCAACGTGATAAGTGAAGGCTTTCCATTCATGTCATTACACCTGGAGCAAATGACAAAATCAAGGATAAGCTGATCTACGTCAACGTCTTCAGTTACCCCTGGCCTATGAAAGAAAAAAGCCCTTTTCAGGACCATCCAACATATCTGCATCAAAGACCATGCTTCTGCATCGAATAAGCCCTTATCGTCATTGATGATTATAATATTTAATATTTCATATCAAAAATACCTAGACGTGCATTACAAATGTGCAAGATGGAACAGCCGTATTTTTGCTAACGTTATGGCGGTGTGTTCATGAGCCCATACTGGCTCAGATTTTGATTGTGTCAGGGGTTGCACACTAAGATGTCCAGCACGTTGAATATAAAAGATGTGGAAATGTTTAAAAACTTTCAAAAATATCAAAAATACCTAGACGTCCATGACAAATTTGTAAGATGGAACAGCGGTTTGCAACGTGTTTACATGTCGTCAGTCTTATTTTTGCTCATGCTACACCGGTGTGTTCATGAGCCCATACTGGCTCAGATTCTGATTGTGTCAGGGGTTGCACACTAAGATGTCCAGCACGTTGAATATAAAAGATTTGGAAATGTTTAAAAACTTTCAAAAATACCTAGACGTCCATGACAAATTTGTAAGATGGAACAGCGGTTTGCAACATGTTTACATGTCGTCTGGCTTATTGTTGCTCATGTTACACCGGTGTGTTCATGAGCCCATATTGGCTCAGATTTTGATTGTGTCAGGGGTTGCGCACTAAGATGTCCAGCACGTTGAATATAAAAGATGTGGAAATGTTTAAAAACTTTCAAAAATATCAAAAATACCTAGACGTCCATGACAAGTTTGTAAGATGGAACAGCGGTTTGCAACATGTTTACATGTCGTCAGTCTTATTTTTGCTCATGCTACACGGGTGTGTTCATGAGCCCATACTGGCTCAGATTTTGATTGTGTCAGGGGTTGCACACTAAGATGTCCAGCATGTTGAATATAAAAGATTTGGAAATGTTTAAAAACTTTCAAAAATACCTAGACGTCCATGACAAATTTGTAAGATGGAACAGCGATTTGCAACATGTTTACATGTCGTCTGGCTTATTGTTGCTCATGTTACACCGGTGTGTTCATGACCCCATACTGGCTCAGATTTTGATTGTGTCAGGGGTTGCACACTAAGATGTCCAGCACGTTGAATATAAAAGATTTGGAAATGTTTAAAAACTTTCAAAAATATCAAAAATACCTAGACGTCCACGACAAATTTGTACGATGGAACAGCGGTTTGCAACATGTTTACATGTCGTCTGGCTTATTGTGGCTCATGTTACACCGGTGTGTTCATGAGCCCATACTGGCTCAGATTTTGATTGTGTCAGGGGTTGCACACTAGGATGTCCAGCACGTTGAATATGACAGATGTGTAAATGTTTAAAAAATATGAAAAATACCTAGACGTGCATGACAAATTTGTAAGATGGAACAGCGGTTTGCAACTTGTCGACATGTCGTCAGTCTTATTTTCGCTCATGTTACACCGGTGTGTTCATGAGCCCATACTGGCTCACATTTTGATTCGATATCAGGGGTTGCAGACTAAAATGTCCAGTACGTTGAATATAAAGGTTGCGGAAGTTGAGTGTTTATGTAGTCATCTTTTATTGTCCCTTATTGTAATGTACGTCCACAGCACTGACCAATTGTGTTAAAATTGGTTTGTTGGTATCGGGTAGTCATAATGATGTTCAAGCAGCAAGCTATGAGCAACCTGTCGTCCTGTCCTGTCAACAACGTTGTCTTGTCTTTTGCTGCTTGAACATCATATAATCACAACACTGATTTGTGGATATAACTTACATATTTATATTATGCAATACTTTTCTCACATCAGCAATGTGCTGGGAAAAATTAAATAGAGCTGTGACGCCTGCGAATTGGAGTTGTTATATTTGTGACCCATTAATAGGTGTTGATTCTGGCACAGGAAGGAGTGCCACTCTCATCAGTTAATGTCAGCTACTGAAGGGGTACAAGACAACATTATTGATCATAGTTTGGCGATATACTGCTCCGGTAGGGATAATACCTTAGAGAGGCTATATGCAAAACAAACTGATGTAGCCTGCTGGATCAAGCACTTCCTTCTCGCAATACTACCGAGGTACGCGGGACTGCCGTTTCGTGCGCTGCCGACAATTTCTGTACACATCACTTTTGGCTATTATCAACAAAGTAATACCTACATTTCAATACTGCGCGTATCCAGTTCTTTGAACACCGTTGCCGCTAACAGTTGACTGCGTGACGGTCGACAGCTTTTAGTTTGAGCTGCGTCCGGCGCCGTCCCATGCATATCGTGCTCGCAGAACGTCTCTTACCTCATATGCATCGTGAACGAAACGTGCGGAGTACACGCACGCGTGTGACAATCAGACCTTTTGTTGAAGTTGCTTCGAGTATGTGGCTCCCAACAGGTGCTTTTCTATATCCACTTTCGTCACATTGTCGTCGACAAAAGAGTTGTTATACACCCAGGTTACGTTTCCACCACTTCTATACGGAATATTCTTTTCGCAGGTAAGACGAACTAGAAGTGCTTAAAATACCGAACGATACGAGACAAGTTAGTAAATAAGCCTCAACTGCCTTTATTAGGTGGAGTCAGCCACGTAAACTCCCGCTCGAAATGAAGATGCGAGATGTATTGACATTGTTGTTCGGCCACATTTTACAATACGCGTCTTTCGTTTGACCAGACCACATGCAGCAAATTTATTGCCGTCGCCGTGATCTTCGAGCACCTTTTGGAAGCCGTCTGCTCTCACCGCTGCAAAAAGGCGCGAGAGCAGACGATTTGTTCATCCAATAAGCGGTCTGCCATCGTAGCGGATATCGCTGTTGCCAACAGAAATCGCAATGTGCTGGCGCTGTTCTTATCAACTTAATTCGTTTATTTAATAACCGTGACGATTCTGGACGAGCGAATTCACAGTTACGTTTTCAGCAATGAGGAATCGAATGGTACGCTTTGTGGATGGGCCAGGGTGTACGAGACTGCTCAGATAGGCCAACCACTGCACATGATACCGTTATCACTCGTGATGTGTGAAAAGCGCAGGACTCGCACATTATTGTGGCAGCTAACGTCGTCGCATAAGTGCCACAAAAAGGCGTACGCCTCCCGCTTTCAACAAATCAGGGAGAGAACGATGTCATTCGGGATCATGGTTGCCTGGGGGCGTTCATACCTTGACAAAACTCCCTGATGAGTATGCTCATTCATGCTCGCTCATGATCAATGTGGCCGAATGAGCCGAGCATATTAGTAAGCAAACGGAGAGCTGAGCAAAGAGTGCGTGGGCATGAGCGAGCAAACGGGGAGCTGGGCAGGAGATGAGCGAGCACGAGTGAGGAAACGAGAACATGAGCATGAGCAAAATTCACCTGCGAACATAAATGAGCAAACCAATGGATAAGCACGAGCAAATTTCACTCATGAGCATGAGTAAGCAAACGAGGAGATAACCATGAGCAAAATTCACTGATGAGAATGCTCATTTTGTCTTAGTGTGGCGAATGAGCTGAGCATGAGTGAGCTGAAATGATGTTCAGACTGAGTAAACTAAGCAGTGTGACGCCACTCCCAGTACGCTTGATGCGCCCCCAATCCCCCCCATGTGCTTGCGGTTCGAGGCAAAGCACTGCCTTATACCTTCCATCACAACTACATGTTTTCACTTTATCTTTACTTTACCATACTCCCCTCTCCGAACCCCCCCCCCCATAACCTCAGCCCAAGTCTCCCCATGCTCTTCCCGCTCTAGACAACCTACAGACCTGTGAGACGAGACGACAAACGAGTATCGGAGGCAAATCTGTACTCGCGAGCGTGAGCATCCAGAGAACTCGGCCAGAGACAAGAAGCCGGTTGACTGAGCATGAGTGAGTGATAGTGAGTGAGCGGTAGTCACGAATGCCGAACTCTGCATGGTGGCGTGTCATGCGGGAACGTTGTGCTTTAAGAGTGCAGAAGACACTTTACGAAAGCAACGGGCGGTTCATATGAATAACTTTTGTAATTAAGAAGAAAAAGAACAAGAAAGAACCGGCTAGTGTCACTTGCGGAAATGCACCTCTTGCACCTGCTTGCGAAAAAAAGAACAAGTCACCTTTAGTAAGACCGTCAAGTGCAAGAAAAGTTGGCTGTTTAAAGCACCATACTCGATGTCCTGCCACTCTCAAAAATGAACATCACCACATAGCATGTTCCTAGCCAACCTATCATGTCAAGTGATATGGTTCTTCCCCCTGTTTTTTTTTTTTAACAGCGGGCGTACACCATTTTTGTGGCATTATACAAGTGTAGTTCATAATTGCCACAAAAACACGCCCCCGTTTTCAACAAACCAAGGGAAAACGTACTCATTCGAGATGATGGTTGGCTAGGAGGTGCTATGCGGTGAAGCTCTGTTTTTGGAATGTGTTATAATTCCCAGTACCCAATGCGTCTTTCATTTGTTTTGTTACAGGTTCAGCTTATTTGTGTTACTAGAAAGACAATGTTTTTTATCAAATAAAAGGCGCATCCGCCTCTGCCACAAAAGGTTTCTGCTCACCACAATCTTTTCTATGAAAAATATTTCTCGCCCTGTCTCATCTCACTACACTTTTTTTTAAATTTCTTCACCGCAACCCTTAGGCGCCCGTTCCTGCGTTGAGCGGCATCGACTTTGTAACCGGCAGTGCGAACGAGGAGCGAAGCGAAGGATGAAAGTACGGGAGAGCGTGAGGACGAAAGCAGCAGGGAAGCTTACGGCGAGAGTGAAGAGGGGCGCGAGGAGGAAAGCGAAGAAGGAGGGCAAGCTCGGGGAAGCCAGAAAGCATATGGTTGCAGTTCGGTGAGCTTGGCTGCAAACCTACGACTGGCCCCGTGTCAGCCGCAAAATCGCTCGTGTACTCCTATGCCAAGAGTCATCCGCAAAAGTTGGTGTACCTGGCACTAAGTCGCGCCACAGACATAACCCGGCTGTACCTCACCAACGTGGGCAACGATAACGTAAGGAAGTTAGGTGTTAGGTGAAATAAATTTCTATTTGAGACCGTGTTGTGTTGTCTGTTATCGTCCTCTACCTTGTCTCGGGTTTTCAAGTAATGCGTGGACAACGACTTCACAACGACTTTACGAACTGGTATAAGCATGCCACCAGAAGAAACTGCTATGTGTGGAAAATAAAAAGAGTGCTGTATAACTCAACCTCAACATCTGCGTTCACATTTCGCATTAACGACTATCGTAATTGTTGAGTGATTTTTTTTACTGAACAGTTCGCTCACCTCGCCTTATTATTCTGCACATTTACCCCACTTCACCCTAATACTATTTTTCTGGGAATTCACCTGACATCACATCAATATTTTCTAGAAATTTCCCCTCACCTTAGCGTCGGTGAGGTACCCTCATCCGCCCTCGCGAGAGACCTACCTCTAGGAGACACGCAATTTCAGTGCAAATTAATGCAAATATATTAATCGAGAAGTCGTGTATGTTTCATACTTAGTGGCAGTGAGGAACACCATTCGTCGCTAGAGCGGAGTATCACATCAAGGCTAGTTTATTCTGCAAGAAAGAAAAAAAAAAAGAAATGTGCACATGGGGGAAACTGTAGCATAGGCTACGAGAGACAGGGAATGGACAACCGTCGAGCTCAGGGAATAGGAAAAGAAGTGTTTAGTGACGCGGCAGGAGCTGAGCTAGCGCATGCTCCTGCGCTTTGTCGTTATCGACCACCTTGGCCACAGGCTCCCCCCTCAGTGACGAGGCCGGAAAGATGGTCACGGAACGTTGAAGCGTACCCGGCGGCGCCCGCATGCCGCGGAAAGAGCCGCAGTTTGGGGAGCGGTGGTGCTGGCAGGAGGGGCTGCAGGGGCAATGTGCGCTGGCTTAACCCGGTCCAAACAGAGTGTGTCCCGTTTGCCGTTGGGGTCGATGGAAATAGTCTTCGAAGTGCGTGATAGAACAGGGAAAGGGCCGTCGTAGGGTGGCTCCAGAGGTCTGCGGACGGCGTCACGCCGGACATAAGCGTGTGTGCAGGTGCCAAGGCCGGGTGGCGAATACTCTGGCCGTGCGGAGGGACATCGTGGCGGTGAAAGGCGAAAGGCCCGCATAGCGTGTCTCAGGCGGTCGACGAAGAGCTGAGGATCGAGGCCTGAAGAGCGTGACGGGGATGCGACCAGCTCAGCGGGCAGACGTAGCGGTGTTCCGTATACCATCTCTGCCGGGGAGCAACCCATATCCTCCTTAAAAGCAGTACGGATGCCGAGGAGGACAAGGGGTAACCGTTTAAACCACAGAGGAGGGGTGCCAGTGGCCATGAGCGCTGATTTCAGCGAGCGATGGAGTCTTTCCACCATGCCGTTGGAAGAAGGGTGGTAGGCCGTTGTTGTGTGATGAATGGTACCAAGGGAACGCAACAGGCTGGTGAAAAGAGAGCTGCAAAACTGCCCGCCGCGATCCGTTGTGACGCTAAGCGGCGCGCCGAAGCGGGAAACCCAGGCGTCTAGGAAGGCTGCGGCGACGGAGTGCGCAGTGGCATCTACCATGGGAGTAGCCTCGGGCCAACGGGTGAAGCGATCAATCATGGTTAGCAGGTATCGGTGGCCTTGGGAGGAGGGCAGGGGACCAACGATGTCGACGTGGATCCGAGCAAAGCGTGCTTCAGGCAATGGGAAAACGGCCAACGGGGTGAAAGTGTGACGTGTCACTTTGACGCGCTGTCATTGGTGGCAAGTCTTACAGCAAGTGGAAATGTCCTTGTTCATCGCAGGGCAAACGTAGCGGTGGGAGATGAGGGCGCGGGTGGCACGTGTACCGGAATGGGAGATGCTGTGGAGGGAATGAAACACGGCCTTGCGAAGAGAGTGAGGTACAAGGGGCCGCTGGCGGTTGGCGGATACGTCGCTGATGATGTGAGTATTGCTGGAGGGCAACTGGACCTTCCCTATTAAAAAAAATCACAGAATTCACTATGATCCATGTATAAGGTTTAATGTTACTCCATTGGGTCCCACATAGCATGTATGATGTTATATGTGATGCCCCAGCAGACCCCAATATTGGACCTCATTGGGGACCACAATCGGTCTCCGGGGATCCAACAACAGAGCATTCGGGATCTCATACTGACCACATAAGTAAATAGACCCTGAAGTTTTCTGGTTTTATTTCTTTCCAAATTCGGGGGTAGAAATCGGGTCAATCACTTTACATGGAAAATTCATGCAAATTCGGGCAGAAAAAATACCATCTGACTGAATTCAGGAAGAAATCGGGCTCTACCGCAGAATAAACGTTCGTTGTAACGTTGAGTGCCAGAAGCAGTGGTCAACCGTGTATCTTGTGAACAATTAGTATGTCACTGACTTGAAGGGGCTAGCTTAGGTGCAGTTTTGCGGGTAGAAATCGGGTTTCGCCCTAAATCGGTGAACCTCGATTCGTTGGTGTCAAGCACATCTGCTCATCCCCCTGTCGCTCGCGTGCTCCACTTTGTGACCTGGTGACGACAGAGCATTGTTGGAGTCGACGTCGCTTACTCCGCAGTGTCTCGAACGGCACTACAAAGGGTCGGTCGGGCTCCAGATACCTTTTTCGTGTATTGAAGCTATCCATTTTCACATTTCTGAACCGCGAACTGCGGCCTTACGGGACTCTACGATCGAGCAGGACGACCCCATCACAATGCTGCCATTGCCGTTGCCGGAAACGGAAATCCGTCCGTGATTTGAAATCTTGAAATAGTGCGTATCTTTTAGGTGAGGAATATAAAAGCGTATGATGCAATTACTGCACTTAAATATCGCAAATGTACTAGTTAAGCCGTGAGAAAAGAGATGAAAATGAAACATTCTGTACGTTATAATCGTTAAGCCAAAATCCAATATTCATTAGGGTCGAATCCAAGGCCGGCCAGAGCCAGAGTCCTGTATGAAGCAGCGGCGGTTAGACGCAGAGCACGTTCGGAGGCTTTCTGTGACCGTGATCTTCGCAGTCAGGTTATTTCTGCGTTGCCTTCGACATCCCCATTTTCAACGATTTCTTCAGTGAACAATGTCTATGCCATCTAGCATTGCAGTGTCCCCGCGGTATGCGTACGCCCGCTTTATAGGTGACAGAAAGCGTCACGTCGTCCGCGTCCGAGATATCAAAAACTTCTACCTGGAACACTTGCGCGATTTTGACAAGACACGGCCGTACTCCGTAAAATGGACCTCACAAAAGAATCCAGATGAGAATGGGCACTACCAAGCTCAAATCCTGGGCCTCGTGGGTAAGTTTTTATTCTTGTATGGTGAAAGTTCACGGAGTTGAAACTAGCGTTTGCTCATATTTACTTTGCGCAGAAACGAAAGAATACGCAAACGCGCTCCAGAAGAAAAGGATTCCAGTGCCACCACCACGAGTGGGAAGCCAACTGGATGTTGCCGAGGACATATAAGATGATTATGAAATCGAGCGCACTGGAACGCAATAGGCGAGTGGTTAATTTAGCTTCGCATGGAGCACCAAATGGAGCCAAAATGAGTTGCCTCAATTTGAAAGTCTTCATGTCTTGTAACATGCACAGTTGTTTCAATTATGCCATGCCTATCAACCAGATGTTACAGCGCATGAAAACTGGGCAGTACAATTAGTCTTGCGAAGTGGAAATGACAAGATTTCTTTGCGGTGTGCCACATATACCTGTAGCAGAGTGTTGGCTGCTGTTGGGTACGCTTTAATGCCATGCAGATGAATTCTTATTTGCAATCTTTTTTTTCTTCTCGGATCCATCTGGGAAATGATGTGTGGCTACCGCATGAGAGATATGACCACATTCTCGCCATTGGGGATCAGAAAAAGGCTGTCAGAAATGCAGCTATGTCATTTTCTCGACTGGCGGTCTGCTGGACAAGAGCACCACCGGTCTCCCATCTAACCGATACATAGAGAGTGGTGCAGTCGGGAAGGAATGCATAGACGGCAGGAAGCTCGTGGCATTGTACAGTAAGTTGTTCCATTTTTCTCGTATCGACGGTATTCTCCTTCCACCACTGAAATGTTCCTTCATTTGTTGACAGACCTATATGCCAAGTACTGCGATGCGCACTCAATAACAAATACCAAAAATAAGCAGCAGATATTTGTACGCAACGTACTGCGCGCAAAAATAAGAGATGTCACAAAGACAAGAAAAATACAGATGATGAGAGAAGCACTGGTGGGTATGCATGTACATCTAACATACAGGGTGTTTGCACCAATGTGTCCAAAAATTTATTTAAAAAAACATGGCTTTGGACACGCATCCCAGGGTATATGTACCATAACAACAAATATTTAACAACTATTCAATTGAAATGAATTTACTAAGTTTGCCTGAATTTACTAATTTATTTGCTAAGTTAGCCTGGCGTTTTCTTTTTCTTTTTTTTACTAAAATGGGAAGCGCCATACTAAGGTGTAGAATTGGGGTAGCTGGTATGACATTTTATGAAAAACAGCCACAAAAAAGACAAGGGCGAATGGGTGTTGTCCCGAGCGCTTCCGTTTGTCCTTGTCTTTTTGCGGCTGTTCTTCGTACAAGGGAAGCCCATGTTGGATTTATTCACTATCGTCACTGAGTGCATTCCCTACTGCAACCGGGAAAAAGCGAAAAATAAACGCGGAAACTGTGGTTTTCAGTCGCACAGTTTGTCAACCGCTATCTGTTAACTGCTGAGAAGGCCTTACCATTTCTCGTCCATGTCACTGAAAATGACAGAACAGAAAGGCAGGAAGGACAGGTCGCATCACAATGCACCGATGACGTTGTCAACAAAAGCAGATTGTGTGGATGCGGAATCTGAAGGGGGGAGCAAAGGATCCATGTCCGGTCATGAAGTGAACAGATTGTGGCCGACAATATTTGCACCTGAAAGCTGCGCCATTTCCCCGTTTTTTTTTTCACTGTCTTTGTCATGGCATAGAATGCACTCCGTGACATTTCCGGATAAATCTGGCACGGGCTTTCCATTTCCGTAAAAAAAAAAAGAATGTTATGGCAAGTTGACCAGTTGAGGAGTGTAAACTGAAAAATCTGAATTTATTTTTGCTGAAAACCAAAAATAATTTTTGTGCATCGCCAAGCACCCCAGACATGAATGCTGAAAGCTTCAGTTATACAGTATGTGAGATTTAAGTATATGTATTTGGCGCAATAGAGCAGATATCCTGTACACCTTACATGACGCATTCGTTAAAAGGCGGAAATAAGGAAATGCGACAAGCAATGCGGAGCGCTTTTTATTTATATTTATATCTGCGTTTTATTTTGTTCTCAGTTCTTTTATAGTTGTATAGATCACCTGCTCGTACATACGAGCTTAATCTCTATTGAGTACTGTGTGATCGCAGCAATGTTCAGGTCAGAGTTTATTGTCAGCTAACAAAGTACTTGTCGTTGTATTTTGCAGAAGTCACAGTGATGAAGGGGAGAACTGATGTGGAAGTTCCACTGCCATGCGGACCGTGCACATGCGACTATCCTACGACGTGCCCCGCAAACCAGACTACAAGAGAGACTCGTTAAGTTCAGCAAGTTGT
Source organism: Ornithodoros turicata (assembly GCF_037126465.1). Lineage (NCBI taxonomy): Eukaryota > Metazoa > Arthropoda > Arachnida > Ixodida > Argasidae > Ornithodoros > Ornithodoros turicata. The sequence continues at coordinate 133,479,413 of NC_088201.1, forward strand.
AATCTCTGTCTCTGTCTCTACTGTCACTTGTAAGTTGTAATAAAGTTTGATAAAACCCTGTTACTGATGCCTGTGTGTCCTGAGTACATGATACATCAAAGAGCTGCTCCTGCAGGACCACATTGGACAGACCACATTAGGTCACATAAAAATAGACCACATTTGGACCACAATGAAATATCATCCTATGTGACCTCAACCAATGGGAACCTAGCGGACCACCAGATCTAATAAGGCTGGACTGAATGAGACCCACCGTTATAATCACATATTGGGTGATCCTTGTGGATCCCATTCTTTCATTTTTTTAATAGGGAGAGCTTGAGACTTCCAGGGGAATCAAGTAGATGCGAAGCTCAGGGTCGGTCCGTTGTGCCTCCGCAATTTCCTCAGAGGACACGGTTGTTAAGTCGTAGGCGACAATCGAACGGGAGAGGGCGTCGGCTGCACAGTTGTCAGGTCCCTTCAGGTGCTGCACGTCCGTAGTGAATTCCAGCAGATACGCCATGTGACGAATCTCCCGCGGATTGTGACTTGGGTTGGTGGAAGGGGAACGTAGCGCGTAGACGAGTGGTCTATGATCGGTGAGGAGGGTGAACTCTCGTCCTTCAACGAAGTATAGAAAGTGGCGGACGGCAAGGTAAGCCGCCAGTAACTCCCGACCAAAGCTGCTGTATCTCCGCTGGTCAAGGGTTAGGGCACGGCTGAAGAAAGAGAGGGGCTCCCAGTGGCCATCGACGTACTGTTGTAAAACAGCTCTCACAGCAGTACTCGAGGCGTCCACGAGGACCGAGGTGGGAGCGTTTGGCTTGGGGTGTACCAACATGGCGGCCTGGCTAAGCGTCTGACGCGCGGTGTGGAACGCTTTTAACGCGTCAGCCGTCCATTGCAGCGGTGCGTTGCCACGAGCACTTGTGAGGAGGGCATGGACAGGCTGTAGCAGGCTGTAGTCTGCGCCGCGTGGTAGGCTGCGGAAAGTCAAGCAGGGCCTGAACCTTCTTTTGAAGAGGAAAGATCCCGTTACTGTCAATGCGATGCCCGAGGAAATCGACTGCAGGCACCGCAAACTCACTCTTCCTGCTGTTGATAACGATGCCGAAGTCTTGGGGCACTAAACAGCTCCAGGAATATTCTCCAGTTATTATGGTCTATGAAGGAACGTGGCTCACCATATCCAATTATGAAATTCATTTACTTCTAGCGAGCGCCTTTACCACGAAACAATGCCATTCAAAGAGCATAATCCGCGTGAGTCTCTCCTTCCTACTCGGAGAGCACTTACGTCACACGTCTCGCACGTGTAGCAAAGCTGCATTCCAGTCACTGAAGATGGGGGAGATTTCGGACTCCTAGCCAATGACGGATCTCGTTGACACAAACAGCAGCGTGCGGGGAGGACCGGTTGTGAGAACAGCGCTGTGACCTCGCGGAGCAATACAGCGCTGAAAACATAGTGCGCACATGAAATGGAATATTGTGGGCTGTGTGTACCTTTTGATCTGGCTACCTTGGGTTTGACAAGTGTAAATATGTTTAGAATTGACCTCACTACCCGATATTAAAACAAAATCAGTGTATAGGCGCCCCGCATTTTATATGGTTGATGGTGCGCGACGTCAAAATGACGTGTGGCTATTGTCGCCAGGGCATCGCAGGGCGGGGCTTGAGCGCGAAAGAGTGCAGTGAATATTCGGTTGGTTTGGAGCCACTATTTACTTTTTGGCGACAAAAATTTTTGCTAAACGTCACTGTAGGAAACGAATCACACTGCATTACAAAAAAGTGCACCTTGCATACCTAATTATTGCCCCTTTAATGTGACCTTCCCACGCAACTCGCTCAACCGTTGCCTTCCTGTGTTCTACCGACGATTGCCCAATAAGGCCAGCTTTCCAGTGCTGCCTGTGCTGGTATGGTGACGTTTGAGCTATAAGCTATTTGCAAAAGTTCTGCGCAGACTAGAAAAAACATATATTCGCGATAAAAGCATATAGTGAATCACGTATTGACGCATACACGTACACATACCATTCCTTCGTGGTTGAGGCTCTTCCAAGTCCCGTCCATTCATGAACCGATTAAGGCGCGCATATAACCTAAATTTGGCATCTGGTATTTCTCCTCTGCGGTCCATAAATCTTGAGAGTTGAAGTTAGTTACATGAATTCGCGCAAAGAAAAAAATGTACCACCTTTCGCACGAACAACTTGTCACCCGACGAAGTCCTTATAGTACTACAAAAGCACAGGCGGGGAAACACAATGCACACGCAAACATGCATAGAATCGCAAACACGGTCGCACAAGGTACGTAGTCACAAAATAGTACCACTTACGATTGGCGTTCCCGACGTACGCTAATCCTAGTATTCCTTCGTTGAAGTCTCGATAGGTAAAGATAAAGGCCAAACAGAAGCGGTCATGGTCGTCACGGGAGAGAACCTCGAGCATCACGTTGGCATCCAAGGTGTCCGAGCAGAATGAGTTACGTGCAATCGTTTTACCTTTGCACGACTGCCCTGTATTGATCTGTAACGTTGCACGTTGACGTTAAAGGGGCTCTAAAGGGGTTGGTGTTTATGAGTATTATACACTCTTATAACCTAGTCAGACGGCGAACCTAAGGCCATTAGCGGAACGGCCGTTACTTCACCTATAGTCATCATTTCGATTAACGTCGTTCTCTGCCCTGATTTGTTGACAATGGGAGGCGTCCACATTTTACATTTACATTTTACATTTTTTGCGACAATTATGCAGTTCATAATTGCCACAAAAAAGGCTTACGTCTCCTGCGAGGGGAGCAGAGAATGTTGGACTACAGATGAAGTAACGGCCGTTCCGCTAACGGCCTAAGGTTTGCCGTCTGACAAAGATATTAAAAATGAACTTTACCACAGAGCACGCTCCTAGCCAAGCATCATCCCGAATGACAACGTTGCCACCTCTGATTTGTTGAAAACGGGAGGCGGAGCCTATTTTGTGCAATTATGTACGGCATAATGTTACAAAATAGGACCCGCCTCCCGTTTTCAACAAATCATGGGCGAGAACGTTTTCATTCGGGATTATGGTTAGCTAGGAGCGTGCTACGTGGTGAAGTTCATTTTTGAAGTCGGAGCTTCCCTTGCACCGCATTGATTGGACAAGAAATGCGGGAAGGGGCAGTTCTCGCAGTATGTTTGCTTTGATAATTGGATGCGCTGGGGGTGACGCACCTTTGACGTTTTCCGCCGATTCGGAGGAAGGAAAGAGGAACCTTCAAACTGGCACCTTTATTCACCTTTTAAATTACAAACGGTGCAACGGGTGAATCAGTTACCTATCACCGTGGCAGCCATTTTGCAAATTAATTGCACCGCCGCGAAGCAACTTTGGACAGAAATATTTTGTAGGAATGCTTTTCACATAACGCTTTACAAGATGACAGCAGTTTTTAGTCATGTTAGATACCACTTTAATGCTCTATTAAGATGCAGCACTGGTTCTCTATCGTATCGTAGCAGCTCTAGGGCGAAGTACCTTTAGCGCGTGCCAAACAATCAATCATACGTGGATAACGAAGGATCAGGACCGGTCCTGCAGTGGCGCAGGCGAGTCCTCGCGGTGTCTTAACCACGTTTACCCGCTCCCGTGTGCGTTCACAGTGATGTAAAATTTCCGGACAATTGAAGCCCTGGGGAAAACAAAGTTTCTCTTCTTTTTTTTTTTCGAACCTTTAGAAGCAAATGATCATGATGACGAGACTGTTAATATATCTTGCAACTGAGCAAAACTTTTGCATAACGGTACCGACAGCAAGAACAAAAAAAACGAGCAATATTCTTCACTCTAAGAAAAAAAAGCAAGAATTTTCTACCCATCTCGGTAGAGCTGTATTGCAACCACGTTTCTACTCAAACCAATTTTACCTTTTGGGTATAACTGCAGAGTAGAAACTGTTGTTCGACCAGCTTCGGTAGGAAATTCTACCCTTTCTTTTTCTTAGAGCAAGCGAAAGGGATGCCGCCACCTATACCCGCGGAGGAGAAGGCGCGCGTAGATTGGCCCGGAACAGTAGCAGTACTGTCGTTTTACCAGCTTGGGTAGACAAGCTCCCGTGGCTCAGTGGTTAGCGTGTTTGCCATGTCACGCCGAGACTGGGATGTACCCTGGTTCGAATCTCGGTACTGGCTGTCCTGAAAGATGAAAGTCACTGAAAAGGTTAGCCAGCTGTAGGACTCGAACCCACATCTTCTGGATTGCCGGTCCAGGGCTCTACCAATTGAGCTAAGCTAACACACCTTTTCGGCGACTTCCAGGGTGCGTCATTTGAAGGGACAAACCAGCACTCTCTCTCACTCACCCTGACGCGCCCTGGAAGTCGCTGAAAAGGCGTGTTAGCTTAGCTCAATTGGTAGAGCCCTGGACCGGCAATCCAGAAGATGTGGGTTGGAGTCCTACAGCTGGCTAACCTTTTTAGTGACTTTCATCTTTCATCGTTAATTTCTTAGGCAAATTGATGCTTTGTATGTATTTGTCCCTTCTATGTTGTTCCAGCCTCAGAACATCAGTTCTTTCATGTTTAACTGGCTGTCCTGTCTGGGGGTTTTCCTCAGACGCATTCAGACATATATCGACACAGTTCCCTTAGAAGTCGGACTGGGACGCACATTCCCCCAGGGCGTCAGCCGTGGCGTCGTCTACCTCTGTGAGGCCGACAACGGCGAACCCTTTCACCACCAGCTTGGGCAGGAAATTCTGCCTTGTTTTCTTCCTCACATCCTAAGTCAAGCTTCACGAAACGCGGTCGCTCTGTCTCTGAGCCACTGCTAGTTGGGGATGAGGGGCTACTCTGAGCATCCTCTAAAATAATTCAGATTGGAATGCTATTTGATGCATATTTTACGCACCAGTACAACAGCAAAACAATGATATGAAATTACGTTTTACGGGTCATGCGAGCCCCACCATCAGAAGTAAAATGATAACAATACCAGTCAGTTACTTCCAAGCAGCACGCCAATATTGGTCCAATATTGGACCCATATGGGCTGCCAAGATTACCAATATTGGTCCAATATGGGCCACCAATATGGGACCAATATGGGTAGTGCAACCACGCTCCATATTTGGCCAATATAGGCTGCCCATATTGGCAAGTACATTTTGCCCATATTGCGCCAATATTTCCGTGATAACGCCAACGGAGAGTCGGTGTAATAATTAAGCATTATCCAGTATAATATCACTTCTCTCCTCTTTTTGTTTTTCTCATTTCTGCAGATCCTTTATTGATCCGCGTTGCATAGCGTTACAAAGAACAATAGTGCTCTAAAAACGAAGAACAGGTACTACGCCCGTCTTGCTGCAGGACCCAGGCAGTCGTATTGCCAACTGTAGGATGGGATAAGCGAACCCTTGCCCACATCACATTCAAAAAATAGTACTGCTCTCGCCCTAGACACAAAGCGCAAGATCAACTAGTGCTAGGCAGGCAGTCGTATTGCCAACTGTAGGACAGGACAAGCGAAATCTTGCCCACATCAATTTCAAAAATAGTACTGCTCTCGCCTTGAAAACGAAGAGCATGATCAACTAGTGCTAGGCAGGCAGTCGTATTGCCAACTGTAGGATGGGACAAACGGAAGCTTGCCCACATCACATTTCAAAAATAGTACTGCTCTCGCTCTAAAAACGAAGAGCAGGATCAACTAGTGCTAGGCAGGCAGTCTCATGGAACTGCCAATGCCAAACATCACTTAGAAGCCTTCATTGGGATCGCAATAGTGTACGTACCCAAAATTTCCAACCCGCTCCTAGAGTACAAAGGAGAGAAAAACTTTCGTGACGGTGACGGACATACGCCTCAGCTACCCACACTGCCTGCAGTAACTTGAAAGCACCTAGCGTTATAGAAGAGGCATCCCTTCCCACCAATCAATGTGTTTTTCACTTGACCTGCAGCAATTCCGTTGTCATTAGAAGAACCAGCGACGTCTGAGCCCGAATGAAACGTCCGATCCAAATGTCGCGCATGCGCATTAGTTGTAGTACGTGTGATTTCGCTCAAACGACCACGGTCTCACCCGGTTCGACCGATTGGCATTGGCATCGCGAAGCAAGATGGCGGTTGTTTGAGTTGTTAAGTTCCAGTGCATGTTACAGTGGGATTGCCACGTACGTTGACTGTTTCGAAGAATGTGAGCCATCTGCGGGAAGCTGTTGGATGTAGCGACGTATTGAATTTGGCATTTCACAAGATCAAACGTCCAATCTCGCCGTGCTGCTTGGGCATTTGTACAACACGGGTACGTACCATTTTCTGCATTTTCAGTGAATAGGGGGTGTGCACGGGCAAGATGGGGAAAATCCTTGCAAAACTGGTCCCATATTTGACAGCGGTAGGATACCTTGATCTTGAGGGAATGAGAGGATGCACGAAGAAGTAGACAGGACGAGGCTCGTGCTGAGCCTCGTCCTTCACCAGTTTGCTTGCCTGCTTACCCTTATTTCACTAATATTAGACCCGTATCGCCCATGACCTGCCAATATGTGTCCAGTATTGTGTGCTGCTTGGGTGTTTAAACAAGGTGGCATAGCAATATGGGAACAGGATGTGGATGCAATCCCTGACCTCTTGACCATATTCAGATTTGAATGGACGAATACCAGGACGAATTGTACGCGTTCTCCCGTGAGCCTGTTGTGAAGTTTTGTGCGGACCGCGACCAGTGCAGAAATCTTGAGGTTTTTTGAGCTTTTGAGGGGTTGAATAAAATGAAAAAAACTTTAGATTATAATTTCAGCTTCCTCCTGTCTTTACATCTCAATGCATGCATCGTGTGAATCAATCCCATCCACCATGCATTGAATACAGAGATAACCCTTTCCGCCTAAGGTCGTGGCTTACACTTTATTTCTAGGTGGTGTTGCAGCTACGCGTCGTAGCCTGAAATAATAGAAGGGAGAGCTGCGGCCGTTCCTCTTGGCGCTAGGCCTCTTCAGCGCCGCTTAATAGCATGGCGGAGGCAGCTGCAGCGACGACAGAGCACGATGGGTTGCGCTGCTCGCGATACCGATATTTTAGGCATCTGTTACGCTTTCTTTGTTCTAAGACTTGGAATGCAGGTTCACATAGATGAGAATAATTGTCTTTGACGTCTATTTGCCATATCATGGCCACGCTACCTTTCAAAAATGTCGCATATAATTATAGCAGCTATAATATTTAACAGACTTACTTGCAAAGTGTGCACTGCAAAGCTGACACCAACTACGCCATCAAAATCCGTGGTGGAAAAGATTTGGGATGCTGAATAGACGTGCGAGGCCACGGTGGCGACGATGCGGTCCTTGGCGGAAGATTCGTCGAAAGAGGAAGAGAGGAAGAACCGATAGAGTGTGTGATCGATGGTCACGTGCAAGTTACATAAACGTCCAGAGAGGCTCTTCCTCGTCACGCTCCTGCGTGAGAAACACATTCATAGATAAAACAACGTACACTCAGGCTGGCTGCTGGACAAGCTCCACGACGACCGAGCTCCAAGTTAAGTCCTGTTGTTGTTTAGCCCAAGCTCAGGCTTCGACGTCATGGAACACATTGAGGGCACATATTGTTTCTCGTCTATTAACTAATGTGTAGTTGAGAGTCCTTTGCGGAATAATTCATACTGACATTTGCTAAGCACAGAATGCTCTTCCAAAAACTTTGCCATGTGACAGTACAATACATGCTCGAAAATTTTGGAGGAACTGGATAGCAGTGAAATGGGTCGGTAGTCACTTGTGCCGCGACTTCTTAGGTAGGTAAACTTAATTCAGATATTGTCTTAGGAGTTTGCTAATGCCTTCCTAAGGAGTGCCCTTGAGCATATGCTATATTGCAATTGATTTCATCCTGGAAAAAGTGATATATATATTTAAAAAATATGTTCACACTTTGCTTATTTAAAGTTTGCGCACTCCAAAGCCGCTTTGATAGGTGCTCTAAAACATCCATATGTTCTTTTTGGTACATTTCCTTGACGATAAAAGTGCAAAAAGAGACGAACACAGACGACACAGCATAGAGCACTATACTTTCAACAATTTAGTGGACTGTCAAAACATCTTCATTTCTGCAGCAGGAATTCCCTTTTCCCCTCCGATAGCGTGATACTCTCTGTGCTAACACATCTGTTACCACCTTTACCAATCGGCAGGGCTTCCCAAATCCCTGTCTTTCCTTTTTGTAACGCTCCTTTACTGTTGTTTTGCCATACATTCCATTGCATCCACAATCTCTGGAATGCAAAAAGAGATTCCCTTGTCTACTTTTTTTGTTGTTGCGGTACTCCCTTAGACGTGTGTTTAGGCATCTGCCAGTCTGTCCAATGTAGCTTTTTCCACAGCTCAATGGAATCTCAAAGATTACCCCGATGCACATTTTACATCCGGATCTTGATGCTTAACTGAACATTCTGTCTTCTTTTCATTATTTACCATTGCAGGCAATCCTGATAATTTCCTGTTGTGCCCCAAAACAACATTTACTTGATATCATTGTGCCATATTTTTTGTTTTCAGTCTATGAGATAAACCATGTATATATGGAATAGCCATAATTATTTCCTGTTTCAACTCTTGCGTATCTCTTCTACCTCTATGGAACTGTTTAACAATCTTCGAACATACACTATTAAGCAGTTCTATCGAATACCCAGCATTCAGGAGTCTTGTTATCTGCCTCATAAATCCTTCCTTGATCTCATGTTGACACGACCTGGGGATGGCTGCTTTAATCGCGCCCAGAGTCACACTTCATTTTACAGTTTTTGACACATTTGACGACGAAGGCATAAGCTGTTTTTTTATCCTCTGGTGGTACCCCAACGTAGATGCTAATCTTTTGGAATTATAAGCAAATCCAGGAACTGAAGTTTTTTATCAACCATATCTTCTATCGTAAACTCCAAGTCCGGCGCTGAAGCCTTAAAAATGTCCATTACAATTTCTTACGTTATAACTTATATCCTTGCTTACTTCACGGACAACCAGATAATCATCTACATATCTGAAAATAGCAATACCTTCAATCTTTTTATCCCTTATTCTATCTTTGATTGTCCTATCAACTGAGGCTAAGAGCACATTACTAAGGACCGGTGCTATTTTTGAAACTATACATATACCCATTTTTTGGATGTACACTTGTTCCTCAAGTTCCACCAACGTAGCCTGTAAATATTTTCTAAGGAGCCACATAAACTGATCCTCCCCCACCCCTACAGTGTTCTGAAATCTTACAATGTCATATTTATCAATTCCTTCCTCTATTTACTTCCTCACACATCCTATCTATCGGCAAGCTGTAGTACAGGTCAGTAATGTCCAACGAAAATATCAATCTTCTCGCTGGTTGCATATCCGACAACTCTTTACATATGTGATCCGAGTTTTTTACCATGTAGGGATCATTAACTTCCAGCATTGCCAGGGGATGCGATGGAATGTATAGCAAAACAACAGTAAAGGGGCGTTACAAAAAGAAAAGAGACAGAGAGAGAGATTTTGGGAAGCCCTGCTGATTGGTAAAGGTGGTGACACATGTGTTAGCACAGGGAGCTATCGGAGAGGAAAAGGGAATTCCTGCTGCAGAAATGAAGTTGTTTTGGCAGCATAAGTGTCACAAAAAAGGCGTACGCCTCCCGTTTTCAACAAATCAGGGCAGATAACGATATCATCCGCGATAATGGTTGGCTAGGAGCGTGCTATGCGGTGAAGTTCATTTTTAAGAGTGCATGTGCAAGCCCTGGTAAATAATTTATGACACGTCATTCAGTGCTCATGCTTTTTCCACAAGTGTGATAATGTTTTTCACTTCGATGAGTGCTCTGGTGTCCGCTCAAGTCTAGTAATTGGCCCTGCCAGTATGGGTAAAATGGTTCGGCAACAGTTAATAAACGCACGTCTCTTCAGTAGCGCTGCCAGAAAAATATTTTGGGAATGGTTCTAGCTGTAGCTTTACACGGTGAGGACGTTTTTATCGCAATTTCATTTCCCAGATGCATTACCAAAAGGAGGTTTGGACCCGCGGACCCCTCCCCTTCTCTTAGTCACACCGCAATATCCCTTGTAAAGACAGCGAGAAACTGGATTGCGACAGCTGTGAAGGGCTCATTTCGTGAAGGTCCTGTCCTGTTTACGTCGCATCGCCGAAAGCCAAGCAAGAAGAAAGCGAAAAAACGAGAGAACAGGTATGACGAGATATTTTACAGAGGTAGCTGTTATTTCGTATCTCGTTTATAACTTGCAACCTTGATGCCTCCGAAGGGACGGTAAAGCGAGCCAGGTATACCACCACCCTATATGGCATATATCGATTTTGACCAACACCTTCTAAACAAGGCCTGCACACTCTTTCAATACGCGCCTGTGTCACGTTCCTGATCCGGCTTTCATATATTTTCAATCAGTGAGCTTTTCTCTTAGCTTTTTTGGTGTCACCATATCCATATATGGCCAACAGCCACAGTATAGGGCCGGGTGCGTGGCGTCAATTGAAAGACTTCAGGTGCCTTCTTTGTTATTTTGAAGAAGTTTCTTTGACGAAGAGGGTCTAAGAGGGCCTACCGATGCGCGTGTGGCTCCACTTCGAAGGAGACGCCGCGGGCACATACACAACTCTGTCGCTGTCGTTCATTTGATGCCTATGTAACTTGCATCATATCTGCCAGTTTTTTTTTAACATGCACTCTTACAACATTACTTGCAACATGCACGGTACGCACGCTTTCTTGCGAAAACCAACATAACCGTATAATTGTCCACAAAAATGGCTTACGCGTCATGTCTTTAACAAACCATGGAAGCGAACGATGTGATTCAGGATGATGACTGTTGGCTATGATATTCGTGCCATGTGGTGAAGTTGCGTTTTAACAAAGTACTTCCCTCTCCCGATATGTTGAACACGGGAGGCGTAATGCCTTTTTTGTGACCTTTGTGGAGTGAAATCTTTTTCACAAAAGTGCGTACGCCTCGCGATTTCCACGAATCAGGATCGATAATTGTATCTTTCTGTTGAATGATTCGCCTCCACAGTGGAATGTAGTGGAAATTCTTGTTTAAGACTGCACGGGTAGGCCACTCCTGCCACAGAGGGAACTCGGAGAGATATGTATTAGAGATATATTCTTCGATGACTGTTACCTACTTCAACAAAGCGAAAAACAAACGAGTACCGTGGTTTCTTCGTGCGATGCCCGTCTTCGATCGGTTCAGCGTTCACCTCTATATAGTCCAACATTCCTTTCGTGCGTCGTTTGTCACGTACATGAATCTGCAATGTAGACGGGTAGAAATCCAGCGAACCGCTAGGGAAGTATGAAGGAAGTTGCCTCAGGACGAGAGCCGCCGATATCTTGAACATCAACAGCGTTCTTCTTCTGGTCCCAGAAGAACAGTCTCTGTTCGAAATATCGGCGGCTCTCGTCTTGATGCAACTCCTTTCATGAATCTGCAATGGTCGTCACGGATTACAGCAAGTCATGCAAATCAGTGGAGCACATGGTATTCCATTTATTTACAGCGAATTCAGCTGGTCGTTTTCGTGCAGAGCAGTGTAGTGCACAATCGTGTAGTGTATATACCATATACGCAGTGTACACTCTAAAGACAAAGCTTCACCCCATAGCACGCTCCTTTAGCCAACCATCACCCTGATATAACAACGTTCTCTGCCTTGATCTGATAAAAACGGGGGGGAGACGTACGCGATTTTTGTGACAGTATGAACTGCATAATGCCACAAAAACGGCGCACGTCCCCGTTTTCAGCAAATTATCAGGGGAAAGGACGATGTTACTCGAGATTATAGTTGGCTAGGAGCGTGCTATTTTTATGGGTGCAGATTTCAGTCTACAAACCAGTGAAGAGCGGACAGAAGGACCAATGAAACGCGACTCACGTTGAATTGTGAAAGTCGTCTGACGTTCGAGCCATGTGCAATTTTGTCTGCGTTACAACGCAACGACAAATTTTTCAAGTTGGACTATTTCAGCTCTCAAGAAATAAAAAATAAAAAGACTGAAGTACGCTACAAGCCATTACCACTAACCTCATGAGTTCAAAAGTACAGTGTAAAGCAAACGGTATTATGCAGCGTCATAACAAGTTACACATCTTATGTATCCATTAAGGTTCCACATCATATTATGTAGCCATTAAGGCCCCAGCTCCTATACTCCGATCTCCAGATGAGTTTCTTCATTTAGTATTTCGCCCTGTATCACTGACTTCTGCAGGAGAGGTCGGATTCAGATCATAACGACTGATGATCAGTGCGCGATGCTATACTATTAAAAATGAACTTCATCACATACACTCTTAAAAATGAACTTCACCTCATAGCACGCTCCTAGCCAACCATTATCTCGAATGATATCGTTATCTGCCCTAATTTGTTGAAAACGGGGGGCGTACGCCATTTCTGTGACACTTATGCTGTTCATAATTGTCACAGAAAAGGCGTACGCCCCGTGTTTTCAACAAATCAGGGTAGATAACGATATCATTCGAGATAATGGTTGGCTAGGAGTGTGCTATGAGGTGAAGTTCATTTTTAAGAGTGTAGCACGCTGCCAGCAAACTATCATCCTGAATGACATCGGTCTCTCCCCTGATTTGTTGAAAACGGGAGGCGTACGCCTTAATTGTGACAATTATGTCATTTATGAACAACATAAGTGTCACAAAAAAGGCGTACGCCTCCCATTTTCAACAAATCAGGGCAGATGATGGTTGGCTAGGAGCGTGCTACGCGGTGAAGTTCATTTTTAAGAGTGTACCGCAAAAATTTGTACTAAAAAGGCGTACGCCTCCGATTTCCATCAAATCAAGGGAGAGAACGTTGTCATACAGGATGATAGTTGAAACGGGAGACGTACGCCTTTTTGTGACAATTATGAACATCACAAATGTCACAAAAAGGCGTACGCCTCCTGTTTTCAACAAATCCGGGCAGATGACAATATCATTCGAGATGATGGTTGGCTAGGAGTGTACACTCTTAAAAATGAACTTCACCGCATTGCACGCTCCTAGCCAACCAGCATCTCGAATGATATCGTTATCTGCCCTGATTAGTTGAAAATGGGGGGCGAACGCCTTTTTTGTGACAATTATGAACAGCATAAGTGTCACAGAAAAGGCGTACGCCTCCCGTTTTCAACAAATCGGGGCAGGTAACGATATCATTCGAGATGATGGTTGGCTAGCAGCGTGCAATGCGGTGAAGTTCATTTTTAAGAGTGTACTATGCGGTGAAACTCATTTTTAAGAGTGTAGGACATGATAAGAGAACAACAGGGGTGCCAGACTCGTCGGAAAGTTCACAACTGAAGAAAGTTCAGCAGATGCGAACCCAGGCAACGCATGGTGCGCTAGTATACGTCTAAAAGACGCCTAAATGTAGATTTTGGGGATATCTATTAGACGTCTAACAAAGTAGCTCTATTGCTCCGTATCCGTCCCCTAGCCCAGCTAACGTTACGCTAAAATACAGCTGATAGCCGGATAATTGTAGCATCGATTTAGACCTTTTCTAGACCAAACGTCTAAAATGGGACGGTATACTTATCTATCCACTGAGCCGTCACATACACAATTAGCCATGCCATCTAAAATTATACATATTTTATACCTAAATTTTGGCACTAGTGGCCCATGTATTGGTTCGTCCACATACTATATGTCACTCACATGCACATGCACGTATGTGTGGTTCATGTACAGTATGTCTTACAAAGGCAGCACGGATGTTGGTACAATATTTATTTCTATGAACATACCGGGCAAACATTGACTTCCAAACATGTGGACAAGTCAGCAGACATCGTGAGCTCTTCCCCTCATTGCACAGTCACATACCAGCAAATCTTGGTACTCTTCCAAAGTAGATAGTAATGTACATGTACACAAATCGCAGCACTTGTATCACTGGTAGCTGGAAGCATTGCCTCTGTCTTTGGGTCCATGCTTCAGTGCTCCAAATGCAACCAGCACTTTACACACGTGTGGGGTGGTAGACGGCTGTGGGTAGCAGGAAGGAACGTTTCCGAGGTCCACTGAAAATAGAAAAGACAATGTGTGATATCACTATAAATGCCTGTATGTAAAAATGTTGGATGCAGCTTGTTTACTGCAGAACTGAAATTTATGCATATTTTTTATTCAGGCACTATGCAAGTGTCAAGTATTTCCCTATCCATACATGTCAGATCATAGTTGCTTGTGCAGAACCCATTTGATTCCCGACGGACAATTCGAAGACGAGAGATGAGGCTACTAAAGAGACCGTGAAGTGACACATCCTACTCTGCAAATCAAAATGCGCACATGTTAAAAAGGAAATTGTGTGACTGAATCTGAAAAATGATCATTCTGACAGCCTGCACTTACATGACATCAATGACATGAATCCGATGCAGTTTACACTCTCCAACTGTAACTGAAGCACTATGGCTACAAAGTATTTACAAGAGTCTCACACGAGCATCACATTAGCGAGCTCATAGAAATCCAGCGATATTGAACAACAGCACAGTCAGATTAGAAAAGGTAACAGTTTTTGTTTAGGATCGTAGCTGCAGCTAGGCCGAAGTGCCAACAAATGACCCACAGGCCAGGCGTTGTATTCGTCACCTCCAATCCATGAGCCTGGAAGCACCTATAAAATACATGAACCCATGAGGTACCCGCGCCAACATAATATCCAGATATCCAGTTTTTGACATCCAGATATCAAACGAAAGAACTGCTCAACGTACGCACTGTTTTAAAAACAAATGAAACAACTTCATTACATTGCCCCTGGCAAAATGGTCACTGCACCCATATTTCACTGCAACACAGTCAGCACAGAGTAGAGAGAGAAGACAGCGTCAGATTAGCGAGCACATAACACAAGCGGACAACAGATCTGAAAAGGTAACCGTTTTCGTTTACCTAAAATGTGATCGTAGCTCCAGCTCAGCTGAAGTGCCAACAAATGGCTCACAGGCAAGGTGTAGTAATCGTGAGCTTCATTCCATGACTCTACAAGCACCTATAAAAATAATAAAGACGTGAATCCAAGAGGTACCCGAGCCAACAACGTATCCAAACGATTGAATCTTAACACACACATAGGTCAGTCCCACATCTCCATATTGTTCGTCGCAACCACACTGAACAGATAGCATTGAATGTAACCAAACGACAATCTTGTTAACACATTTAGGTAAGTCCCACATCTCCATTGTGTTCGTCACTCCTTCGCAACATCATTCTGCAGAGAAAGAAAACGATATTCAGCTGCTGTGCTCCAGAGCTCTATCGCATGCGATTGTCAACACAAGCAGGCACAAATCTGAAGGCAAAGGACAAGAAAGAAAGAAAACTCACCCCTGAAACCTGAAGTCCAGAGAACAAAGGGACGTTGCCTCCCCGCTACAGCAGCGCTTGTTGTTAGGCTCAACGATATCGCTCATTGCATTCGACAGGATGCCGGAACTGTCCAGTTGACCGACAGATTACAAGAAATCATACGCACGACGCTGGGCAACAAATAAACTTACTAAACTCCGAAACACTACAGTAGCGAGCGTCAGCTCCAGCAACTGAGCGAACAAGTTTGAACACTGACCGTTGCGCCAGGGGATGAAACCTGCGAGTTCACTTGCGGACTAAAGTGAGGCGCTGCGAGCTTTTCACGTCATCGAACGTCATGAAACGTCAGAATTTTCACGTCGAAGCGCGAGATCTCAACCGTCACGAGCCCATTAGAACTGGTACCAGTTGAACTGTGTTATCGAACAGGGACCAGTTCAACCGGTCCCAGATCAACTGGTACCAGTTGGGACAACTGGTCCCCGTTCGATAACACAGTTCACCCAGTCCCAGTTACAACTGGTCCCAGTTGAGACTGGAACCGGTTAGAAACCAGTTGGGCCAACTGGTACCAGTTCACCGAACTGGTCCCTATTCGATAACACAGCTCATCCAGTCCCAGTTGAACAGGTCCAGTTGCAACTGGGACTGGGCGAACTGTGTTATCGAATAGGGACCAGTTCGATCAACTGGTACCAGTTGGCCCAACTGGTTTCTAACCGGTCGCAGTCTCGACTGGAACTGGTTGCAAACCTCATTGTTGGACCTGGGACCGGTTGAAGTGGCTTCACTTAGAGCGGCCTGTTCGGACAGAGGTTAGCTTGTATGAGGCCGCTCCTCCGGTATGCGAGCGCTCATTGGTTGGTTTGAAATTATGAACTTTCCTTGGCGCGCTCAAGCCGGCGACACCAGGTGCATTCTCTTCGCTTGCACCTCCTGCACCACATCTGAACTGGGTTATTTGCGTGCTGCACTTTCCCGTTGAAAAGAAAGGCATTACTAATAAAGTTCCTTTCAGCTGGAAAGTGCAGCGCCCGAAAACCCGTCTTGCGTGGAGTCCAAGGTAGTGCAGTCCAGTGCAAGTGAAAAGAATGCGCTAACCCGTGTCGGCGGTGCCGGTGCATTTCGAAATGCATTGGGTGCAGCAGGGACGCAAGCAAAGCATCTATGCCGGTACCGCTTTGAATGGTTTTTAGTGTCCTAACATGTTGTCGATACCGACTCTGAAAAGCTCGGTGCCTCATGGATACTTCTGCAAGTTAATTCAGTGATAGATAAGTGGAAGGGAGGTCTGCTTCGCATTGCTGGGTGCGACAACGATTCAAGAAGGACGAATACTGTGTTTTTCCGCTACACATTCGATGACAGGTAAGTCAGTTCCTATTCCATTCTGCCGCTTAGCATAGCATAGCGCCACACCTGTGGCATATACGCAGCAGTTTGACGAGGTACAAGCAGTTTGATGAGGTAGAATTTTTGGTTTTCAGGTTTCTGATCTCTATCTTTCTTGTTCAGGTATAAGCACTCAACCCATATCAGCTTCAGAATAGCATCTGCATGGATACAGTAGAATGAATAAGCCACTCAAAGTGGTTGGAGAATCATCTTTCTGCACAGCAGCTGCACAAGTTCCTTTGTGGCGTGTCAACCAGGCGCCTACACAAGCAGCAAAGGGATATGGACATGTTCTCTGTCATGCCGGATCTCTGAATGTGTGTGCCTGTGCGGCCAATATACTGTTGTTCTACTTTGAAACCTTCCAAGTGAGACATCAGCTATCAGTGAATGCAAAGTTGCTTCGACATATCATTCGAACTTCAGAAACAATGTTCATATCATGTTCGTGTTTTTCACAGCTGCAGCAGATTGCAGCTTGTGATTTGGAAATATCTATCTAAAAAAATAAAGCAGTTTGTGTAACAGAAACAGCCAACGCTTCCGCATTTCACTCGACGCGAACGAAAATCCACAACCACCCAGAACCGCCAAAGCGGGGGAGAGGGTAGAGAACAGATGAGAGAGGGAAGGGGGAAAGCACCCCCAGCGTCACAGGTCACCCAGGGAGACAGAAAAAAGCAAAGCAAAAAAGCTACTCAACCGTCGTCCAACGATTGGCCCACGCTAGAGGTCACGTGAGATTTTCCCGACAACAGAAATATGCTACACGTTCATCCCCCTGGGGCGCGTTCCCAGCCACGTCGTAGGTGCGCGAGCTCGCTATTGTTTCACCTATCCCTATAGCAACGGCTGGGTCACGTGACAGGCTTCGCGATGGAGGACTAAGGAGCCGTTCCCCGCTACCCCAGCGGCGGCTCGTGCATCACGTGACCGTAGCCGTTGTGAGCGGAGGTAGGACGACCCGAACCTCTTCGGGGTTCGCGATCAAAATGGCGGATCTGTTCGTCATTTTTGACGACGAGGGCATCGCCGATCGCGACCCGGAACGCACATATTGCACTTACAGCGATGCTTTCGCTACGATGTCAGATGACAACTTCATTGCGACCTTCCGCTTGTCTAAGGACGCTGCTAGAGAGGTCTGCGAAGCTGTCAAGGGGGATCTAGAGCGCCGTAAGTATAACTATAGAAACTCGTACAGTGCACTTGCTAACTGCATTTGTGCAAAATGTCAAAGTTCCATTTTTAAACAAAGGCACATTTCAGCTCAGCAGTGGCGTCGTACAACCCTCAGCGTCGAGCAGAGAGTCTTAATGGCGCTACGGTTCTACGCCACTGGGGCATTCCTCGGCAACATTGCGAGGGAAGAAAGCTTCGTTTGCAGTAAGCATGCAATATCCGAGGCTCTCCACGCAGTGAGCCTAGCCATCACAATGAACCTTGCGCGGAAATTTCTCCGGTTCCCCTCGACTCCAGAGGAAAAGCTGGAAGTAAAGCGCGGGTTCTACGAGTTGGCTGGGTTTCCTCGGTGCCTATAGGTAAGCGATCCTTGTTTTCCATAAACAACATAGGAATGCCTCTCACAATGCATGCAAGAATCATGATGAATAACACGTCTCCTCCGTTTCACTTTTTTTGCCTAAATGCAATGTGTAACAAAAAGTCACTATATAAAAACACAAACTGGATATAACATGAAATAGTAATGGTGATTAGCTTCCGCATTCGTGATCATGCAACTCCCTGGTACAAAATGAATGATTATCCCCTAAAAGTCGTGTCAGAGGGGAACATCCTCATTATTTGAGTGTATATTTTTCGCAGGTGCAATTGATGGTACCCAAGTGGTAATACAGCAACCGAGCCATGCTGATCCACGCTTCGTCGATGGAAACTACTATTGCCATAAGGGGTACCATTCCATCAACGTCTTGGCGGTGAGCAATTCTCGTACTTTTTTCGCATTTATTTCTGCACAAATATTTCCAGAGTTCAAGGTAACTCGTTACTGTAACTAAGTTCCTTTTTTGGTAACTTGTAACGTAACTCGTTACTTTTGCGCCGTGGTAACTTTCAGAGGAACCCGTTCCTTTTTTTTTGGTAACTTTGTCAAAGTAACTTAAGTTCCAAGTTACTTTTAACTCGCTTTTTACTCATATCCACACATTTTCTTACTTTCTCTCCGGTTCCTTCATGGCATATTTTGCCATAAAACGTGATATTCAATGAGTGACAGTATTTTATTCCGGAAGTAAGAACCGCTGCCACCGAAATAAAGCTGAACCATTGCGCGCCCACAGGGGGTAAGATGCTAAGTGTTCGAAGAGACCTTTACCAGAGAAACGTCATTATGACATTGGTAGATCGACTGAAACCGAAACAAAGCGGAAGGACGGCTGGGTTCCACGAACGGGCACTTGTTCGCTGTCTCCCATTGAAAGAAAAATAGGACCGAGAGTCTCGCCCATTCAAGGGATCATGTCGTAATCCCCTCAAGACTGTGGCTTTCGGGCGCGACATTGTTCACCTAGCTTCGAGCGTAGTTCAATTCTACCAAATTTTGGCGCTATCGAACACTATGACGTCATTTATTTACAAACAGGGAGAGGTCTATTGTTGGGCATAAAGGAAAACTATCTAAGCGTGTTGCAGTCCTCCGCAGGCAACTCAAGGTCTAACTCAACTGCTCGCGCGCTGCACCTGCGTAATGCCATTTTGTATCCTAAGTAACTTGGAAGTACCTCGTTCTTTTTGTTAAGTAACTCCCTAACTGCGAGTTAGATTTCATGCTGAAGAACTTCGTTATTAACCTAGTTGCACTTAACACGCGGTAACTTAACCTCTAACGAGTTCTTTTTGACGGGTAACTTCTCAATCTGTGAATATTTCATTTCAATTTTGTACCACAAAGTCAAAAAATCAATTAGGCAACTGTGTTTCCAGAACCATTGTATTTCCAATGCCCCTATGTACATTCTCTTGCTTGTTTGTTGCCTTTTATGCATACAGAGGATGTTCACGCTGTAACATTGTACATCTTTCTAAGATCTGTGATGCGACCAGGCGCATTCTGTTCCTGAATGCCAGGTACCCGGGATCGTGCCATGATGCCTCTGTATGGGCAGCGTCCCAGCTCTGTCGAGATTGTCCCACAATATTTGAAGATGGAGAGTGGCTAATTGGTGAGAATTTGGACGAATTTTAATTTGTCTGATACAGCCAACATAAAAGTAGATGAGACAGTTAAACTTAGCTTAGAATGATGAACAAAATACAAGCCTCACAATGCCCCTTTGCATGCTTTGATGTAAGAGAGAACGTATTGAGGGTGAGTGTTTGTGTTTCCCAGCATGGCTTCGCACGTTGAAGGGAGGATGGCTAGCATGGTGTATCTGCTAGCTCCTCTGGACAGAAATTGAAGGATGTGGCATGGTACCCACTACTGGTGCCTTATTGCTTCAGCGGCGAATTGAAGAAATAGAATAAAACGGAAACGTAGATTACACTGACGCGACCAGCTGCTCCCTGACGCTTGCTGAGTGCAAGCATGCAGTGAGTTGAAAGATTATTTCAGCACGTATGTTCGAATATTCATTTGATACAGCCATTCTCAGTACGATCAAACTAAAAAAGAAGTCTCTTACGTCTCATAACATGTTTGGGTGACCTGCTTTGCACTACGTGCTATGATCACGATTGGGCATACATCTGCAGAATAATGGATGAGAGTTTTCAATTATCTACAGGAGACAGCACCTACCCCTTGCAGCCATGGCTGATGACGCCTGTCCGAACGCCAACGACACAGGAAGAAAAGAACTACAATGACGCACACTGTCGAACACGTATGCGCATTGAGCACTGTTTCGGCATGCTGAAGATGCGGTTCCGGTGCCTTCAGAGGTACCGCACCTTACACTTTGCTCCAGACCGGTCGTGCAACATCATAAACGCTTGTGTGGTGTTGCACAACATGTGTATAGCGTACAACACTTCAGCTGCCTGATGTAGGTGACGCAGAAAGTGGGCCTGATGATGACATGACAGAAGAGGCACACGTTGCGGGGGCAGACGATGCAGAGGACAATGACAGTGCTGTTCCCACAAGCAGTCGTGCAACCCAGGTTAGAAGTCGCCTTATAGCACGGTGCTCTAGGCGACATCTTTAACTACCTAACTGACTCCAGTGCTTGTGGAACTCTGTCACCAGTGGCCATAAAACTGTGCCTTTGACTTCTGCTCTACAACAGGGGCCTCAAACACCTGAGCAAGCTGTGTGACTGATTTTCAATTTCTTTTTCCAAGACTATTTTGTGAACAAAGTGCACAATACAGTTTGTAAATAGCAGGTAATTTGGATTCTCCTGACAATTGTATTTGTTTCTGAGGGATTACACATTTTTGTTGCATTGTTTTTCACATTTTCAGTACTGGATTTGGAAAGGCATTTGATTTATTTCCCTTTCATGCCATGTTGGGTTTTCCAGTAACAAATTTTGTATGCACACCATGACGGCTCCACATTAAGTGCACCTCTCCATTTTTTTCTTTTTAGCACATCACGGTATGCTATAATAAGGTGTTTTATGGTAAATGCTGTTGTGTGTTCTCTGTGTAGCCCTCTACGCAACCAACAACCTGATTTGAGTTTGAAGCCCCTGTTCTAGAGCTCATGAATTGTAGTGACATTCATTATTTGTTGTGCCATAATTTCGTGTGCGTCAGCCGTGCTACGTGCACAATTTTTTTTTTCTCACAGACGCCCTGTAGCTTATCTCACAGAGCGGCTTATCTGGAGACTATTTTTCCATCGTGTTTTCCCCATAGAGTGGTTTTAACAAAAGGGCCAACTGTGTTTTCGGAACAGCACTGCCCTGATAATGAACGAACAATACGTAATAGGGGCTTGTCCACATTCAGGTAGACTGACTTTCTGGTGCCTTCGCCAGGCAGCTTTAACGAAAGTGGTGTTAATGATTCATTTCTTGTGGAAGGCCACTGAACTGTTGCAGAAATCAGTCGTGTCGTATTGCACACGGCTTATCTGGCCAAAGATTTTCAAAAGACTTTCCTAAGGACAGTACCTGTAGCTTACGCGAATGAAATTACGGTACTCAACTCATTTTATTCTCCTGTACATACACATTTTAAGGTATACTCAATGACAGCGATGTGCATACATGTCACGCAACTGCCTTACAGTTTTCGAAGATTTTCAGTATTATATGTGGTGAATGTTTCCCTAGCAATGGAGGGGAAAAGTGAGAATTGGTTTATTTGTGATATCATAGTATTTGCTTTCACTTCCAGTTCTTACTCTTTGGAGGTAGCAATGAAATATTGAAAGATTTGTTTATGTACTTCTATTTCTGTACAGTGCACATTGCCTGTTCACAGCCAGTGTTCACAGTGTTGCAGTCCTAAATTCATGTGCCTCTGCTCTGTTCCTCCAGACTCATGCTGCCACTCGTAATTGCGAAATGCATTACGTGAATGTGTCATGTAATGTGGGAGAAGTGTACGGAAACACCACAAACTGCACACAGAGGATCAACTGACAGAAATGTGTGTGATCAACAAGGACAGACACCAGTAACGAAACTGACAGAACTGATTTATTGAAGGATTACAGTGCCCCGTGTCAAATATGTGCATGTCTTTATACCAGAGATGGGGAAATTAGTATACAAAACTCATTGCAGCTTAGGTTACAGTCCAAGAAATCTCAGTTACTAACAAATTTACATGTAATGAAACTGAACTTTCTCCAAGTTATTAGGGCTTTACGTCGCAAGAAAACTGAGATCACGAGTGACGCCACAGCGGTTGGTCTGTGGATTGCTTTTGCCCACCTGAGGGTTCTTTAACGTGCGATGAAAGCTCATCACACGGCGCCCCGTATTTAACATCCCTCGAGGAAGACGTCCTCAGAAAAGTTAACTGACAAATGAACATGTTCCTGAGGAAGTTACTGGAGCTCAAAAGCAACAAATTAAGGAAAAAGGTACTAAAAAAAGAAGCTTAGTTACAGTAGCCAGTTACCCCCAATACTACAGGTTTTCCAGTCGTATTTAATCCTTATGCCGCCACTTTTAATCCTTATACCGTGGGATTTAATCCTTGTTCTGTTAAATTTAATCCTGGTGCAACCAATTTTAATCCTTATGTCGTAATCCTAAATTCTCGGGTAATCTTTTCACTACTCTTTTCACTACAATGCGACAATGAGGGACTGCCGTATGATTTATGACCTATTTTGACTACTTCCTGGTTTACAGCAATACACTGACTTTTTTTACTACCCCTGCTCAGTGCACTACTATGTGATAGTATGAGACTACCTGCATAATTTATGACTTGTTATGAGTATTTCCCTGTTTACGGCTACAAATTGACTTTTTATGACTATGCCTACTCTATGCACTACTATGAGTCCAGCTGACGGAGAGACTCGGAGAGTGTGATTCGGGAAGGTTCGTAGTGAGGGCAATGAAGAAGAATGTGCACTACTATGCACTACTTTGCACTACTTTTGTTGCACTTTGTTGCACTACTATGAGATGGTATAGGACTACCTGCACGATTTATGACCCGTTTTGACTATTTCGTCCTTCACAGCCATAAATTGACTTTTTTGTAAATATGCCTACTCTATGCACTACCATGGGATAGTATGGGACTACCTGCATGGTTTATGAACTGGTATGACTATTTCCTTGTTTATGGGTATAGATTCACTTTTATGACTATGGCTACTCTATGCACTACGATGGGATAGTATGGGACTACCTACATGATTTATGACCTGATATGACTATTTCCTTGTTTATGGCTATAAAATGACTTTTTGTGACCATGCATACTATATGCGCTACTATAGTATGGTATGGAGCTACCTACATGGTTTATGACCTAATATGGCTATTTCCTGGTTTATATTATATAAATATATTTATATTATATATTTATATATATTATATTATAAATATATTTATATTATTATAAATTGACTTTTTATGACAATGGCTACTCCAAGCACTACTATTCGATGGTATGGGACTGCCTGCATGATTTACGGCCTGTTTTGGCTACTTACTCGTTAACACCCATAAATTGACTTTTTTGTGACTGTGCCTATACCCTATGCACTGCCATGGGATCGTGTGGGACTACCTCCATGATGTATGAGCTGTTATGACTATTTTCTTGTTTATAACTATGAATTGACTTTTGTGACTGCTGCCACGCACTGCTATGCTACTGCTCTATGCACTACAATGAGATGTGATGCGACTACCTGCATGATTTATGAACTGTATCGACTATTTCCTTCTTTGCCGCTATAATTTGACTTTCTATGACTAGGATTACTCAATGCACTGCGGTGGGGTAGTATGGGACTACCTGCATAATATAAAACATGTGATCAGTACTTCCTTGTTTACGCCTATAAATGAACTTTTTGACTTTGACTACTACGTGCACCACTATGAGATAGTATGAGACTACCTGGAACTAACGCGAACTACCTGGAAAGTAGTTGCTTTGAAGCTGGAACATACAAATAGACAAGCACAACACTACCTTCGAGTTTCCTAGCAACAAGAACAATTGCAATAAGACATTCATCGAAAAGACCCGTTGTCTTTCTCGCCTCTTTCCAAATGTAAGTTGGTCAGCAATGACATGCACATCACAGTACGACATCTCGGTAATCAGTTCTTTATATTCTCGTCATGTTTCCATACAATCTATCGCATTGATCTCTAGATTGATCTATACATTGATCTCTTTTCGCGTCACAGGCCTTCTGTGTTAGAATGACGTAAGTCTAGTTCTTGAATTCTCACATAGCATGCGTTATTGTGAACGTAGCCTTATACTATCCCATCGCTCAACCCAAAGTTCATTTGAACCCGCGAACATGGAACAGTCATAACATGTCATAAATCGTGCAGAATAGTCTCGAGCTATTCCTGGCCGGATCCAGCCCACCAACGCTCTGTGATCAAAGCTCTTTTGACCTTCTGGACACATGAAACTCCTCATTCATCGTTTTAAAATAAAGTTGTTACTGTTGTTGTATTCCGTTCTAGTGCACACTGTAGTCGTAGTCACAAAAAGATCATTTGTAGCTGTAAACCAGGTCATAGATTATGTAGGTAGTCTTATAATATCCCTTTGTTGTGCAAATAATAGTTATATGTATAAAAATCAATTTGTAGCGACAAACGAGAAAATGGTCATAACAGGTCAAGAAACATTCAGGTATCTTAAATTAACCCATGGTAGTTCAAATAGTACACACAGTCATAAAAAATCATGTTGTTGTAAGCACGGGTTTAGTACAGCCTGTATATTACTTTCATAACAAATTTTCATTTAATAACAATGAAATAGTCATAACAGGTTATAGATCATGCATGTTGATGATGATGATGATTGGTAGGTTTCTGGCGCGGCGACAAGATCGTGCATGTGCTCCCATACTATAGCATAGTAGTGCATTTACCAACGATAGTCAATTTATAGCTGCAAACGAGGAAATAGTCATAACTGGTCATAAACATTGCAGGTAGTCCCATATTACCAAACAATAGTGATGCAGGAAGCCAGAAACAAGGAAAGAATCGTAACAGGTCATAAAGCATACACATAGTCCAATACCATCCGATTGTGGTGCATAGCGAAGCCCTGGTCATGGAAAAGTCAATTTATACCCATAAACAAGGGAATGGTCATATGAGGCCATAAATCGTGCAGGTAGTCCCATTCCATCCCATAGTAGCGCATCGAGTAGTTATGGTCATAAAAAGTCAGTTTATAGCCATAAACAAGGAAATAGTCATATGAGGTCACAAATCGTGCAGGTAGTCCCATACTATCCCATAGTAGTGCTGAGAGTAGGCATAGTCATAAGAATCAATTTATACCCGTAAACAAGGAAACACTTAGTCAAAACAGGTCATAAATCACGAACGTTGTCTCATAGTATCAAATACGAGTGCACTGAACAGTGATAGTCACAAAAAGATTAATTTATTGCCATAAACAAGGAAATAGTCATATGAGGTCATAAATCATGCAGGTAGTCCTATACCATACCATAGTAGTGCACAGAGTGGCCATGGTCACAAAAAGTCATTTTATAGCCATAAACAAGAAAATAGTTATATCAGGTCATGAAACATGTAGGTAGTCCCATACTATCCCATAGTAGCGCATAGAGTAGGTATATAGTCATAAAAAGTCAATTTATAGCCATAGACAAGGAAATAGCCATATCAGGTCATAAACCATGCAGGTAGTTCAACACCATATCATAGTAGTGCATAGAGTAGGCATAGTCACAAGAAAGTCATTGTATAGCCATAAATAAGAAAATAGTCATATAAGGTCATACATCATGTAGGTAGTCCCATACCATCCCATAGCAACGCATAGAGTAGGTATAGTCATAAAAAGTCAATTTATAGCCATAAACAGGAAATAGACATATCAGGTCATAAATCATGAAGGTAGTCCCATACCACCCCATAGGTGGCGCAAAGAGTAGGTATGGTCATAAAAAGTCAATTGATAGCAATAAACAAGGAAATAGTCATGTCAGGTCATAAACCATGCAGGTAGTCCCTACTATCCCATGGTAGTGCATAAAGTAGGCATATTCACCAAAAGTCAATTTATGGCTGTAAACGAGGAATAGTCAAAACAGGTCATAATTCGTGCAGACAGTCCCATCCCATCCCATAGTATAGTGCAAGAGTAGGCATAATCATAAAATCAATTTATCCACGTAAACAAGGAAATAGTCATAATAGGTCATAAATCATGCAGGAAGTCCCATACTATCACATAGGACTGCATTGGACAGTGATAGTCACAAAAGGGTCACCATATAGCCATAAACAAGGAAATAGTCATACCAGTTCATAAACCATGCAGGTAGTCCCGTACTATCCCATGGTAGAGCATAGAGTAGGCATATTCACGTAAAAGTCAATTTATGGCTGTAAAGGACGAAATAGTCCAAACGGGTAATAAATCGTGCAGGTATAAAAAGTAATTTGTAGCTGTAATTATGCAGGGAGTCCCATACTATCACATAGTAGTGCACTGAGCAGGGGTAGTCTCAAAAGTCAGTGTATGGCTGTAAACGAGGAAATAGTCAAGGTAGGTCATAAATCACACAGGTGGTCCAGCACTGTCGCATTGTAGTGAAAAGAATAGTGAAAAGCTAACCCGAGAATTTAGGATTAAATTCCGTGGCATAAGGATTAAAATTGGTAGCACCAGGATTAAATTTAAGAGAACAATGATTAAATCCCACGGTATAAGAATTAAAAGTGGCGGCATAAGGATTAAATCCAACAAAACAAGGATTAAAAGTGGCAGCATGAGGATTAAATCCCACGGTATAAGAATTAAAAGTGGCGGCATAAGGATTAAATCCAACAAAACAAGGATTAAAAGTTGCAGCATGAGGATTAAATTCCACGGTATAAGGATTAAGGCTACGGTCTTACGGTAGCCATCTTGAATTTACTTACGGACTTCCTACGGCGGGGCGCCACCGCTGCGGTTTCCGTGGATGACCCCGTTAGGGAGAAACGCGCTTGGGACAGCCGCTGACTGAACCCTATGACCTTTAGTCTCTTCTCTATGCTATTGTACCCGGTGTTTATACGTGTGTAGAAGGGACGATTGTCTCGTAAAAGTCTTCTGAAACTGTCGTGCAAGACGGCGAGTTGATTTTCGTGCTTTCGTGTTTTGATAGCACGGGGTAGCTGTCGCGCGCGTAGCGTGTGACGAAGACTGTGCAAAATAACAGGGTGTCGGAGCGAACCGAAAACCGGAACCGAAAACCGAAAAAAAAACGCTAATTTGGTGCGAACCGGAACGGAATCGAAACCGTATACGTTTTTTTTTTTCGCTCAGGAGGGACACCGAAAAATATATTTTACGGTTTTCGGTACAAGAAAAAACTTCCCCGGTTTGGACTACGGATAGGCGAATGAAACAGACGTCGTGTGCTCTGAAGTCATGTCATGGATACTATCCGAGGGTTACGGTTACGGTGGAATGTGTGTCGGTATAGGCTCCCTTTGTAATGGTTTATAGTTCGCGCACGCACACAGACTTCGAGGTACATGTGACTATCTAATGTGCCGTAGTGTTCGTTTTAATTTGATCCCCCAAAACTCTCCTCGACTAAACAGCGATCCAAGGGGGCTGCATAACGGCTTCTTTATCGGTAATGTCGCGCAACGCGTCCTTTGTTTGAGAGCAGCTAAGTTGAATACATTTACGTATACGGGAGGGCAAGCCCGTGCAAAGTGGAAACTCTTTTGTGGACAGGACACGAAGAAAATAAAACGGAGCCGTCGGGCGCGTTTGTGAATGAAGGTGTTCCTCGATTTGCGTCGTACTCCTGCGGTGGTGCTTGCTGGCTAGACAGTAGCAACAGACATTCGGATGGGACGCAATCGCAACAAGCAAGAAAGTACTTTACGTATGACATCACGACAAACAAGTTCGTTTGTAGCATGCGTTTCAATAAAGGAGAAAGCCCATTTCAACAGACAGTAACCTACAGGAACCAGGAGCTACCAATTTCACAGCTGTCTATTGATATTAAATACCCTGTATGTGGAATAAACGGGTTTACGTTTCATAACATTGATTTTTTTTGTGGGGATGAATATTCCCAGCAGAAGCGGAACCGGTTAAAAACCGGTATGAACCGTAATTTTTTTAGCTCCGGAGCAGAGCCGGTACCGGATCGTTCGTGCTGTAACCGGAACGAAAACCGGAACGAAAAACGTTTCGGTTAGACACCCTGAATAATATATTTGAGAAATAGAAAAATATATATCTCAAATGCAAAATGGTC
This sequence comes from Ornithodoros turicata, assembly GCF_037126465.1. Classification (NCBI taxonomy): domain Eukaryota; kingdom Metazoa; phylum Arthropoda; class Arachnida; order Ixodida; family Argasidae; genus Ornithodoros; species Ornithodoros turicata. Next base: position 133,508,093 of record NC_088201.1, read on the forward strand.
AAACAACCGTCATACAAAATGGACGCAAATACTAAATAATTGCAGTCAGCTGTGAAGAGTCCGTTCACGTGCCGATCTTTATCCGAGTTTTATCTCAATACAGCTTACAGAAACAGGATTTCTTGAAATGAATTATGGAATTCCTAGTTCTGTTGAAACTAGAAGTTCAACTCACAGTGCGCACACAAAATGATAAGAATCAAAGGAATGGCATAACCGAAGTAAAATAGGGAAGTCGACAATTACACGCTATGTAACCTGTCCGTATTCGGCATAGTAGCTGCTGTGACTAGTAGTCACCAGACCTCCAAGGTAGGGGGGGCTCGATACGAAAACCCGCTGATCCTGTGTCGACAACACACACAGACTTGTGCACACTGCAAACTGAGGATTAAAAAAAGGAACGAAAATAGTTGATTTAGGCCCGGTTTCACCAACGCTGGTCAACTCTGAACCAAGATCAAGCGTTGCTAAAATTTGAGGTTAACACTCAATTCTTTCTAGCAAACTTTAGTTGGTGACGGTATGAATGTTTCAGTAACAATAGCTCCCTTTAGTGAAGAACAGTTAAGTGTTAAATTCAAGTTAAGGGACCGTTGATCTCGGTTCAAATGTTAATCGGCGTTGGTGAAACCGGGCCCCAGACGTTCACAGTACGATTACATGTATAGGCTGTCATGACCAATGAGGTGGTGTCACGAGATTGGAAGTATTTTGAAAAGCTCATACTTTGAAAACCATTCAAGAGTGCTTCTTAGATAGACGCCATGAACTGCAAAACTTTCGCGATCGTCACACTGGTCCCCCCCCCCCGCACACACACACATATGTTATGTTCTCGGATTTGCACGATTTGTGTGGGTCGGTCCGTGGCAGGTAGCGGGGGGGGGGCTCGAGCCTCCCCTAGCTCCCCTGTGGCTATGCCACTGCTAGTAGATGAAGATAACTTTTTTTTTCTATTTGGCTGCGATTCGTGTTATCGCTTTTGTGAGATGACGAGAGGTGTGATCTTTCGCCACGAAATGTGGTCATTTCACTAGTTTATTTCAGTCGTCTCCATCGCATTACGCGGCGCTGATTGCCCACAGTTTGTCGTGAGACGATTGTTGTGCTTGCGAGTAAACGGAGGATCCGTCTACAGACTTCAGAGTTCAATCCAAGAAATTGTATTTGCATTGCAAGATAGTTATCGTGCGACATTTACCGTGGTGCCCCCTCCTTCCATGCTCCGGTTCTTCGTTCAGTTCCCCCACATGTAGAAAACAAAAGAAACTAGTTGGAAAGAAAAAGGAACGAGACAAAGAATCGTGTGCTCTGGGGAAGGGGATCGGCTCGTATTGTTTTCTCTCTGGGCAATAGTATCCACGCCTAGCACTGACAATTGTTTTGTAACAGCCTGCTTTCCGCCCCTAACAGGCTTCGCTGTCATAGAAGTTGTCAGTGGCACTGGGAGACCGAAGTTGATTCGTCATGCGCAGCGAAGGGCGCAATTGTTATGATTCGAGCCTATTGTGATAATCGCTGTTTCATTGTGATAAGTATTATAATAATAACGAATACAGTTCTATATGCCATTTGACAGCAGGGCTGCTTGTCCGTCGCCTAGCAAAAAGATTGCAACGAAACAGCTGTTGTACGAAATGCCGCAAGCGTTCATTGTACACGCGCGCATTGCTTACTAGGGGCAAAAATAGGATGCTACGATTTTTAGTTCTCTCCATAACAGTTGTTTCGATCCAAAGCCAATATGTTACTCTGTGGAAACCTTGCAAGAATGTCAGAAATACAAGCGAAGAGACACTCAAGAGCCAAGCTCTAAACAACTGCTTTGTTGCGTTCCCCTGTGATTCTCTTACAATGAGAAATGAGATACAACAACCGAAGTAACGTCAACGCGTGCGCATTCTCGTTGTTTTTCCTCGGTCGTTCGTCCTGTGTGTTCGTCACGTTGACCCGGTTGCAGCAGCACAGTGGATGCCAATCTCCCGTGAGGTGGTCTATTTCCAGGTCTCGCGTAACGGACTGTTACACTGGTTATACACTGGTCATTTCAGATCTATCCGCTGCGCCGTAGAGCACTACGTAGAAGGTAAAGAGCATGTTGGTTGGAACTCATCAAAGGAAGACGTCACCCTTGTCGAGAAACGGTAGGGAGAATTTGTGTCAAATAAACCTGGGTTGCTAGTTGAACGCCGTCCGTGTCTGTCGTGTTTGCGTTCGTCCACCAAGATGCGTCACCGAGAAAGCACGAATTCAGCTGAAATCGCCCGCAGAGCGCTGTCGTCACTTCTGCACTTCGTTCGCAGACCATGGCGCAGACCATATCCCCAGGGCTCAACTGATTTCGGTATTATCGCTGCTGAGTAGACTTTTCATGCTGCTCTCATTTGTTTTGAGCAACGACCGCTCGTCAAAAACGCTTAAGAAACGTTCCTGGGTGTGTTTCCGGGAATCTGCAGTTGTGAATGTAGAAAGGCGCGTGTAAAAAAGGGGAACATAGATTTCCCCCATTTCCTGTCTTTTTTCTTTTTCTCGCGAATAGAAAAATCGGGAACTCAGACTCGGTGAAAAGCATGGCGGCAAATGATGCGCAATGGTTCGTTGTGCTTTGTTTGTATGATGTTGTTTTACGCTTGATACACATAACCAACCCGCCAAGCAAATACAGTCGACACTACAGTACGAGAATACAGTAGCATTTTAGTAGTTACATTATTTTTCTATTTGGAATACACCGTACTGAGGAACGTAGACCGGGACAACGTCACACGCGAAATTGATACATTAGGGAAACGGCACAGGGAAATGTGACGGGGTTTTCATTTCGTCATTTCGACTGGGACATTTTACCCAACGCCGTTTCATCGAACGCCGATTTATCATCCCTTGCGTTTCGTCGTCCCTCGTCTCGGGATTTTACTGTCACGCAAAGACAATTCTCCAAAGCATCGGGGTGCACAATCGGTTATGAAAAGCAGAAAAGCGTGAAAGCAAATACAAGAAAACGAACATCTGATAAAAACGTCTCTGATCTTGTCAGCCTGCTAGCCGGCATCAACCCCACGCCATCATCATGTCTTCGTGTGCGTGTGTTGTTGTAATCTTGTATTTTGTTTCGTTAGAACGGGTGCGGAAATGTTTTCTTCCCTGTCCTAATAATTATGCTTGAGCCACTACACGAGGAGTTCCTCTTGACATTCGCACTTTAGGAATTAGCTAACTCTGAAATTAGCCGCAGGAATACCGCTGGTAGCCTGAATAACGCGGTCAGTCAGGGACATTTTTGGGGCGGGAGCGGGACATTTCGGTGTGGAAGTTTCGGTGCACGGACTTTTTTTTTCGGGGATATTGTTTCCTACAACCATTCTTCGCTGTTTGCGAAGGCAACGCCGATAGCTACTGTTATAATAATAATAACTCGAGGCTTTACGTCGCGAAACAACTGCGATCAGTTACTGTCATGAAACAGGTTCTCCGTTCATGGGCTTATCCCCTTTACTATACACTGAGCCTATACTGATATTATGACAATAACGTGAAGGTAATGGCAAATGTTATGAGCACGTTATGGAGAAATGCAGCGAAATAAAAGCAAGTTTCTCACAGACACGTAGCTGATTGACGTACTGTCAGTGTGACTTCCCTTAGAGAAACATGCGACGCATATGACACGCTACTGCTATTTCCTTTTCATGTTCACTCCCAAAATCGAAAATTCTCTTTCTACAACCAAGGTCATCGAGTATAGCTTTAGAACAGGTTTGCTAGCCAATTTTAGATAGCTTTTAATTATGACACCCAAGTACTCATAACGTTGTACTCGCGCGCTTTAGCCTGAAGAGGCAAAGCCAGTTCGCCGCGTGACTCAGAAGAGGCACCCGAACATATATGTATATCCAATATCTTGTACATCCTCGAAGGAGGAGCAGCAGTCGCCAAGTAAAGATGCTCCAGAGCAGTCGTGTGTTTTGAGCATCTAGAAGAGTTATCTTGCCTACACATTGAGCACGCGGCCATTAGGATATCCCGTGAAACGTTCGTCCTGAGCGTCAGCTGGATAGACTGCTTGGAGGGGACCTTGCCCCAGCATGATAAAGTTCCGAGGGGCAGTGGGACAGACGCTCAAGCCCCCACGTAGTTGTGTTAGTGTATATCACACAAACAAATGTCGTTGACTAACAACGCATTGTGGGGTTGGTATGGCATTTCAGACGCGACGGAGCTACGGCAGACGGTAGCACCCCGATTCGTCCAAATGTTTAGTTCGTCCAAGTATTCACAACGTCCAAGTACTCAGCACGTCCGAAAAAAATTGGACATAGTGGGCATTGGACGAACCGAACCAAAGGGGGGAAAACTTGACCAACCCGTCCAAATAACCGTACCGTCCAAACGCTTGTTTCGTCCGAAAAGGGAGGGGGATCTCCGAATGCGAGTGAACAATTGCTTCGTTTACGATTGAAGGTATGGTTTAAACGTTCACACCGAAAGATGCCATGCCATACACCAAGTAAAACGAAAAACAAATGCTCAATCTGCTCTGTTTGTTTATTTTTCTTTCTTTCTTTTTTTTTCATTCCAACAACTGTCTTGTTAGTTGAAGGTAAGATTTAAACATTCCCACTGAAAGATGTTATACACCGAGTAAAACGAGAAACAAATGCTCAGCCTGCTCCGTTTAGTTTTTTTTTTTTTTTCTTCATTTGAACAACTAACTTATTAATCAGCATGGCCCAGCAACTGGGACATGCGCTGCAGGTATGCCTTGATGACATGAGCAAACTGCTCTGTTACGTCTCTGAAGGATGCTTCGTTTCCCAGCATCATTTTCCCTGAGCTGTATTTTCCGTACGCCCATGAGAAGGAAGAGCGAGCCTCTTGGATCGTCGCGTTGTTCACCACGAAATTGCCTCGTCTCCTGCTTGGCGAAATCCCGTTCAACAGCAGCCGAATGCGTACAATTATGAACAGCATAAGTGTCACAGAAATGGCGTACGTCCCCCGTTTTCAACAAATCAGGGCAGATAACGATATCATTCGAGATAATGGTTGGCTAGGAGCGTGCTATGCGGTGAAGTTCATTTTTAAGAGTGTAGGTCAGCGGTCCTGTGAACGGGTTTGTGTTTTCTGTGATTCCCCGTTTGATCGATAATCAATTTGCTTTCATGAATACAGTCACCTGCCATTCACCCAGTATCAAAATGGCCTGTGCTTTCATGAATGCAGCCAGGCAATCGCCTGCCGAAAGGCAGTCGTCTGCCGAAAGGAGCAGAGTCTTTAGGAATTCCCCCATTTGGACGAAATGGGCTATTGGACGGTACGGGTATTGGACGCGCTGGGCAAGTTTCTCCTCGCCTGTTCATTTCGTACAAGTGTCCAGTACGTCCGATTTTTTCGGACGAATTAAATATTTGGACGTTGTGAGTACTTGGACGAAATAAACGTTTGGACGAAATGGGGCGTAACCACGGCAGACGATGAGGACAATACGGAAAAGGGCGGTGTGGTGCCTTTCCGTCCTTTCCGTACTGTCCTCGTCTGCCGTAGCTCCGTCGTGTCTAAATGCCGTTGATCACACATTTTCCGCGGCACCCTTTTTTCTTTTCTTGTTGTCTTGATGGGAAAGTTATGCATCAACTTGTACAACTTCAGGAAGGTGAATTGCATTGTTGCATTTTTGGTGATACGACATGCCGTGTAAAACAGTTGACATGGTTACAGAAATACCACGTTTTTATTTTAATTTTACTAAGTTATTTAACTGACTAACTACTAACTACCACGTTTTTGTGGCTTCATAAGAAGAACTATTAGCTGGGAAGCCACATATGTAAGGACGCGTACATGTTCACTTGCAAGAGTCAAGGACGGCGGCAGATGGAAGGAACGTTATACAGAAGGTTTTCGAGATTGTGCAATGCGAAAGACAAGAATACATAACACAGAAGTAGTCCCACAGCATATGCCTGATCTAATTTTATGAATCCCCCCCCAAAAAAAAGGTAAATTTTATCACCGATTTGCTGTTTCTTGTTCTCTCTCTCTTTTTCGTTTTTCTTTTTGCCATAAAAAAAGGATTTGACCGACAAAATCCCCTTGCCTACATAACGAATGTTTATCATCGTGTAGACGGTACCTGAATTCAGTCATACGCGTTACATTACGGCACACGTGTGCGTGATTCGGGGACGGTTTTTTCTTTTGTGTGTTTGCGTGTGTGGCTGGACACGTTTCCTTGTCGACAGACAGTGCTGTGCGTAGCGGCGCTACTAACAGAGCAGCTCTTTTCGCTACTTTTTCAGTAGCGGAGGAGCGCTCGCGCTAAATTTCTAACCAATAGCGGAAAAATAATTCCCGCTACAAATTTTGGTAACGTGTCCGATGCTGCTACCGCTACTTTAGTGGGCAAGACAAAAGAAGTAACTCGTATTCCACGGCATTTCACTTCGACAAGGCAGTATCCGTGTCACAATCCGGCATGACCAAAGCGATATGTTCTAATTTCTGTACGCTCTTATTCTGCCTAGAATAAAGTTCATAGCTGGTATCGACATTTTTCGTGCTTATTGTTCCTGCAAAAAACAATATTTTATTGCCTAAGCGTTGTGTGGGCTCTACTCATCATGGTTACATGTTCGTCATCAAAAAATATCTTACGAGGCAGCTTGGCAGTAGCGCCGGTACATATTTCCTTCCGGTAGCGGTACCGCGCTACGTTTCGGAATGAGTAGCGGCGTTTCAGAGGAGTAGCGAATAGCGCTGTAGAGGAGGTGGTGTTCCCTCTACATGAGTCCCGACCGGCGGTGATAGATTTTTTTTTTTTATAATTAGGGGTTTACGTCGCGAGACAACTGAGATCATGAGCGACGCCACAGCGGTCGGTCTGTGGATTGCTTTTGCCCACCTGAGGGTTCTTTAACGTGGGATGAAAGCTCATCACACGGCACACCGTATTCGGTGATGGAATGTCCCAGCGGGCAGATGGCTGTGGCCTCACGCTAGGACGGTGCCGGTAGAACGCCATCGGCCAGCGGCCAGCGCTGGGTTACTTCGCACAAAACACTGTTAACAGGGGTTTCAGAATGCAACAGGGAAACAGGGAAACTAATAATATGGTTACTAAAATAAAGAAGTTCCGACGTAATAGTGTGTAATACCAATTTTCAGTGTTGCCCGCTGTACAGGGGGTTGTTTGACACCAGCCGTCGCACCGCTCCGCTACGGCGCATTTTTCATGGCAAACTAAAAATATTTATAGCGCGTTGTAGGTCGTATGGTTTCGCATATGGTATTTAGAAGCAACGAAGTCTCTAGTCACATCACCGGCATATCATGCTTGTCTATTGCTTTACAGTATCTTTAAGGGTGAATCGCATGGCACGAAAAACTGGCCGAAAACTGGCCGAACCGAAATCGGGACCGAACTTTTTTCTGTGCGTCACCGCATGCTACCGAAATGCACCCCGAATTTGGGACGAAGCCTTCTGACCTTGGGGAACATCGCCTTTCAACAATCCAGGTCAATGAGATATTCCCTGTATATTCATAGTGGTAGAAGTCGCACACACGGCAACAGTCAACCCCATTGCTACGTTGAACATGAAAGAACTGATGTTCTGAGACTGGAACAACATAGAAGGGACAAATACATACAAAGCCTCAATTTGCCTAAGAAATTAACGATGAAAGATGAAAGTCTCTGAAAAGGTTATCTAGCTGTAGGACTCGAAGCCACATCTTCTGGATTGCCGGTCCAGGGCTCTACCAATTGAGCTAAGCTAACACGCCTTCTCAGCGACTTCCAGGGTGCGTCATCTGAAGGGACAAACCACCTCTCTCTCTCACTTATCCTCCTTTCACTCTTACATTTTTGCTCACTCATACACACATTCATACGACGGGATCGACGCAGGCGGCAACTGTTGAACATGAAAGAACTGATGTTCTGAGGCTGGAACAACATAGAAGGGACAAATACATACAGCCTCAATTTGCCTAAGAAATTAACGATGAAAGATGAAAGTCACTGAAAAGATTAGCTACCTGTAGGACTCGAACCCACATCTTCTGGATTGCCAGTCCAGGGCTCTACCAACTGAGCTAAGCCAACGCCGGTAACACGGTGAACAGAACCTGAACACATTTTATTTAGAGTTTTCCATCATAGATGCTCCCTATCAGCTTACAGCAATGCCGTTTACTTTCAGGATTTTTCTGTTTGCCGTTTTTTTTTTTCAGAGCTGTCTTCTTTTCTGCACTTTGTTTCTTTTTTCTCTGCACTTTTTTCTGCCACTTTTCCCTCAGTGACTGGTTTGAAGGTATCTCGTGAGAAGCTTCTCCTGTCTTCTTCTTTGCGTTCGACGTGTATCCGGGCACGCAACAGTAAGCCATAGCTTACGTTGCGTGGAAGCATGTGGCTCGGAATGTATTGCTTCGGTTGATGAATGACCAATGGCTAAAGGGAACTATCCCTGAGGGGTGGAAGGTATCGCGAGCAATACCTATTCTGAAGCCGGGGAAAGCACCAAGTCAAATAGACTCGTTTCGCCCAATAAGCTTTACTAGCTGCTTGTGCAAGATTATGGAACGTATTATCTTATCTCGGATTGAGTGGTATTTGGAATCTCGCAATCGTCTGCCGAAAGAGATGGCGGGGTTCCGAAGAGGAAGGTGTACAATGGATTGCGTACTGGACCTAGTATCAACAGTTGAACAGGAGCGATTGGGTGGACGATTGACTGCAGCTGAGTTCCTTCACATCAAAAGGGCGTATGACACTCACCCGTATGCAAGTCGCCCTCATGTTCAGCATGGCCTCTATTCCCTCGGCATAAGGGGGCGAGAGCTGAGGTGGATTGCTAACTATTTAAGTGGCGGGGCGGTGTTCATGCGTACCAGCACCGGGGATACACAAAAACACTCAGTGACCGCAGGAGTGCCGCAGGGAGGAGTACTCAGTCCCATGCTTTTTAATGCCCTACTGGCGACACTCCCTGTTACCCTGTTACCACGAGGTGTACGTCTGAGTATGTATGCCGATGACTTATGTCTGTGATCTTCCGGGAAACAGTGGCCAGCGCTTTGTACACGTCTTCAGGAGGCACTAGACAAGGTTGCCATCTTCTTGTCTCAACGGGGCATGGATGTGTCGTTAGAGAAAACAATAGTGATGCCGTTCACGAGGAAACGTTTACCGAACTTTCAATGGTCAACAACTCCGAAGAGTAACACATCACAGGTTCCTTGGGGTAATCGTGGACAGATCTCTGTCCTGGTCAGCCGAAGTTCAACGCATAAAGGAGAAAGCGACATCCGTCGTTAATGTCAGCGCTACATCGCAGGCAATCGATGGGGAGCGTCTCCGACGGCTATGCTCGGTCTGCATAGTTCACTAGTTCGTCAGATGTTGGCGTACTCTCTGCCACTTCTACAAGACCTGTGTCCCACCTCAGAATATATCCTCGAGAGTGTGGTTGCAAGGAGCCTAAAAGTGTGCTTGGGGGTTCATCGATCAGCTTCTAACCAGCTCACATTTGCAGAAGCGAAGGAACCTCCGGTACCAGCTCAAAGAGTTCAGGAATCACTTCGTCACTTCATCCGACTGTCAACGCGTCATCGTCGGCACCACCTTGTTGAAGCAATTAATAAGAGAGATAATTCCACTTTTCACCAGGCCATTCTACCATACCGAGGCATCTCACCATCATATAAACGCATTCCAGCATCGCCTTTGCCATGGTGGGGTGCTGTGCCTCTCAGAGTCAATAGACAAGTTCCAGGCCTTTCGTCGAAGAAGTCCTCATCTCCTTGCATACAGCGACAGCTGAGTTTGGAATTGATCCAACGTCTGGATGATCGCACGGCGGTATATGCGGATGGCTCCAGAATATCTACAGGATCCGCCTGTGCTTTCGTTGTACCAGCGCCGAATACTGCGCGCAGTGCCCGACTATCGCATCGTACTTCATCGACAGCAGCAGAGCTACACGCTCTTCTTATAGCCATAGAGCATATGTCGTGCGCGCCTTCCCAGGGAAAATGGGTGATTTTCTGTGATTCTAAAGCCGCTTTACAGACCCTTATGACAACGGGTACACACCACCTCTCAGCTCCTGTACTGCATGACATACTAGTATCGCACCAAAAACAGTGATCGCTAGCCATGACGTGATTATCCGGTGGATACCTGGCCACTGTGGGATCACCGGACATGATGCGACCGATTACAACGCCGGGAAAGCACATGGAAATAGTACATTCCGCAGTGTTTACTTCACGAAGGCGGACTCCAAGAGTGCCTTAAAGTCTCTGAGCCATAAGCTGTCAAAAGATCAATGGTTTTGTGACGAGGCTGGATCTTCCCTTCTGCACCGGGTTGACCCCGATCTAGCCCTGGTCCTCCCAACATTCATGTTTCCTCCCAACATTCAGCTTACGTCATTGTTTCACAGACTCCGGCTCAATGTACCATACAGTTCAAGACTCCTGTACAGGCTTGGGAAGGCGGACTCTCCCAATTGTCCAGTCTGTGGCTCAATTGAAGACGTCGAACATATTATAGTTACGTGCCCAAGATACTCTGAGTGTCGTGACAGACTTGTAGCCGCGTTAGGCCGGGTGGACAACCGACCCTTCGGAGTGCAGAAGGTGCTGGGCCCATGGCCAACGCGCACTCAACTGCCAGCTTTGCGAGCCGTTACACAGTTTTTAAGGGACACCAAGCTGTTAGACGGGCTATGACCCTGTCTGTGGCGTTCGTCGCCGCTTCGCGACATCTCCAGTGGGCGTGGGTGGATGTGTCTGGCATTCCTTTCCTTAGGTGATCTGGGGTAGCCGGCCCTCGTGATGAGGGCTACAATCCCCATTTTTTTCTTTCAATCATCATCATCATCACCTCACAGCACCTCGCTGACACTTAACTTCTACTCGCGCAGAAATTGTCGAAACAGCGAAAGCAGAGATAAACAACGAGCCTACAAGACTACGCACCACAACAAACAACGTGGGTGAATCCGGGGGATACAGCGCCGCCAGTGGCGGAAAGGTGCATACGCGAGGAGGAATAGGACAGGGAAGAAGCGGCTCAAGAGCGGGTGACTTGCCAGGCATAGATAGCAAAGGCGTTGGCTAAGCTAACACGCCTTCTCAGCGACTTCCAGGGTGCGTCATCTGAAGGGACAAACCAGCTCTCTCTCTTACTTATAAGTGAGAGAGCGAGCTGGTTTGTTGCTGAGAGAGAGCTGGTCGCTGGCAATTGCTGTTAGAGAAAGCCCGACAGATAACAGTAGTTGGGTGACAATTGTGTCTTAAGGCTACCATCTGGTATTCAGATAATCAACTATTCTAACTATGGTGTTCAGAAATGAATGAATTAACAAATTGGGGGGAGGGTGCCCGTTGTACACGTTAAAGCGTAACTTGATGTTCCGGATGTTTGTCAGACTGATGCAGTTAAGAAAAAGTTTGTTGAAAGTAGATCTTTGTTGAAAGTGCAGTGGTTCGTTGTTGGTCGTCATTCTCGTCCTCATGTGGTCTCTCTTTTTTCGGCAATTACATTCATACGAGGTATTATGAGGTATAGTGTCAATGTAGGTGACAAGGAGACAGTATGCGACAATATCCTGTTATCTCATATGTTCTAAACAATTTCAAATAATTAGTAAATTACCGTAATTTGGTTTTGCGCTAATTGTTTTGCGCGCTGCGACAAGCGTAAACAAATTAATCGTCCAATACGCCGAATCACTAGTTACAAACAATGTGCTGTACCTGCACTACCCGCTAAATTGCTTACAGAAGGCACCATGACCGAAAATTTACGTCGCGAAAATAAATGAGTTTACAGTGTCTCGTTTAGCGAGGAGGTCATCCTAAAGCTCTTGTGCATCCCGACGCAGGCCAAGCACTTCGTTGCTTATGCCCCATGATGGTGAAGTACTTTAGTGGAGCTGCTCAATGTCTGAAATATGGCATTTATCGATCGAAAAACTCACAGACGGTCAAAATTTACTTTGACTTAAATTTGACAAAATTCTTCTCCAGGAATGTGCGAAAATTGTTCGGTTCGCAGAACCAAGTATCAGTATAAGTATAGTATAAGTATAAGTATTAGTACAAGTAGTACAAGTATAAGTATTCAAGCGGCTACTTTGCCGCTTTTTGGCATATCCCTACATTGTATTTACATTTAAATTGATAATAAAGGAAAAAGGAAAAAGGAAAAAAAAGTATGGTGTGGAATATTCCGTTGTGGGAGGAGAGGCGGAACTTTTTGACTGAGTAGTCTACGTAGTTTCGTATGGGACAAAAAAAAAGGAAAGAAAGAAAACTAGGGGACTCAGGACTCACATCACGGGACAGGTGCACGCGGCCCAGATGACGTCCCGAAGTCCCGGAATTTCTTCCGGAAAACCCCGGGATTTCGTGAGGGCAAATATGACAGGAAAATCAATCACCTGCAGGCCATCAGGCACAGGCTCACTCCTTCGTAAGGAAATGGCACTTTTTATGACTGGAGGTGCCAGAGGGCCGCTGCCTACACGTGCGTATACAGATATTTGCTGACTCTCGTCACTTCTAGCACAGTAGCTGAACGGAACTTCAGTTTTGCAGCCAATGTTTTCACAAAAGTTCGCTCCGAAATGGGGGACACCACCCTCGACGCTCTGTGCTCTCTCAGGCCGTGTGTCAATCATTGCACAATGTGATAAGCACGCAGCGACGGTGCTGTAAACTGTTTAGTATTTCACACCTTTCTATTCGTCTTTTTTGTGGCTGTTCCTCATTCAAATAATAATAATTGGGTGTTTACCTCGCAATACAACTGAGATCATGTCTGTGGATTGCTTTTGCACACCTGAGGGTTCTTTAACGTGCGATGAAAGCTCACCACACCAGTGGCGGATCCAAGGGGGCGGGGGGGGGGGGGTTGGGCGATCGCCCCCAAAAACGTCAGTTTATATTGAATTTCACTCTCCCCCCTCCCCCACTACGCGCCCCGACAAAGGAACCGACCGTTGTGCTATCCATGTGGAATTGTTTTGACGCCTGCCCAGCATGGTTCGTTGGAGACACGCTAGGATACGACGCGTATGTGAAAAAGGTCCATTTTGCTCCACCGTTCTTTGGTACAGCTTGGGACAAAAGTTTACGGAACACCGGGGTGTCGCATTTCTCCAATGGAGCGACAACCTAGTAGCAAAAAGGAGTGGATTTACATACTAAGAGGTGGATAGAATAGCCCGCCACCCGTTTCCTATTCGATAGATTCGTGATAGCTAGCAGGGAAGCGCTCCGAAGAAGAAATACGCAGGTGCAGTGTTCCGTAAACTTTTGTCCCAAGCTGTATCAATGCACCGCCAGTCTGATTGTACCGCTGGTGGCTTGCTTTTGCTTGCGCTTCGGCTTTGCTGGAAATATCATACGAAACAGGAAAATTTGTTGAAAAATCCTAGGCAATATGAAAAATAAATCTCTGAGGAACAAGCAAAAGGCCAAATAATAGTTGACTTATCAGTTTCTAAATTAGATTAAATCTAAATTGCGTCAAATTTAAATTACATTAAATTGTTGCGACTTGCCCCGTGCGTATCACCTGATGATTTTGATCATCTGATCTGATGATTCTGATGATCTGATGATCTTTTCTGTTCAACAATTGATAACCAAGAGTGCCCATACTTTGCGTATATCTAGAAGAATGCATAAATAAATAGGATGTGGACTTCCATTAACACAATAAGTATGCCAAACGCTGCTCCACAGATGAGAAGAAAAAGGGCTACAGAAAATTTCGCCATCCCTATATAACAAACCGATTGCTAAGATACTTAACATAGGTTAACATAGGTCAGTGGATTGTTAACTGGATATATGCCTACTTGTCAAACCGGTGCTAGATAGTAGACATTTGTGGCACCCATTCTGATAGTTTATCGGTTACTTCGGGTGTTCCACGGGGCAGTGTTATTATACCTTTATCATTTTTTTATATATATCATGATATTGTAGATGTTGTCAGCGCTGGAGTCCAAATACGCGTACGTTTCTTTGCAGAGGGTTGTGTGTTATATAGCCCAGTTTATTCCCATGATGAACAAGTTGAGCTCAGTCATAGTATAGCTGGCATCCCCGATTGGTGTGACAGATGAGGTGTGAGGGTCAATTGTGATCAGTCTGTTCTTATCCGAATAACGACCAAAAGGCAACAAATTCAGTTCAGTTATTTTATTGGGGATGTTCCCGTAGAGGAGGCGACGGAATTTAAATACCTCGGTGTAACCCTTACATCTAATTTGAAATGGTCTAGACTCAACTTGCCATGTGTAAACTAGGATATATGAAAAAGGAACTTCGAAAAGCCCGGCCTGGTGTCCAGATATTGGCTTTTAATTCCACCGTAAGGTCAAAGTTAGAGCACGCCAGTATCCTGTGGGACACGCATACTAAAGTTGGTATAAATAAACTCCAAGCAGTACACCGGGAAGCTGTGTGTCTTATTTTACATGCATCCAGCAGACGAGACTCTATAACTGCCCTTATGAGTGAAAACAATATTACCCCCTTGAAGATAAGACGGAAAATTGCACGACTCACGTTCTTGTTGGAGACATCGAGAAGTAGCTTTAGATTACGGTACTTTCCGTATTGAGAACCCTTCTAGCCACGATATACGCGCCATCTTCAGCCCCCCCCCTTTCTTTTAACAATCGTAATTCAACATTTTTGTTGTTGGTGGTGTTGGTGTTGTTGTTGTTCGCACTGTTCCTCAGTGGAATTCGTTGCCTATCGGTATTGTTCGGAGCGAAAGCATTACAGTATTCGAAGACCTTGTTCACGACATTTGCACTGGTTGAGATTGTTAATGTTCCTGTAAGAGTGTTCTCTTTTGTTTGTATGCGTGTGAACTTGTTTGTTGATTCTTTTCTCTTGTTTACACTGTATATCCCCTTCTGCCTGGGCCACTGCGTGGCTCTTTTGTATCTGTTCACAGTAGATGCCTTAAAGAAGAGCGTGAATCACAGAACAACTGGGGCACCAATATTAGTTTCTCTGTATACTGCCGCTGCATGGATGCCGGTAGCTCACATGACGAAGAGCATGTCATATCAGCTGCAAGTTCGCTATGCTTTAATAATGGTTTTAATTTACTAACCCTTGTCGTGTTTGTGGCCGTTGCATTCCGAGCATACAGCTGACACACACCGCACCATGATACTGCCGAAAGGTCAGCTGGCATTTCGACGTCATCTGCAGAATACACGACAAAGAAATCGGCGTTCCGTCCGAAGTATTTCCAGCCGGGATCCACATAATATTCGGAACCATCGCCCATTTGGATGTGTCCCTGGAATGTGCCCTGTTTCACGTATCCAAAGACACGACTTTCGGGGTAACCTGAATGATGAAGTACGCAAACGTAAAATACTTGAATTAAATAAAATTGAGGCACAGTGAAAAAGGACAACGTCGCGTGCCAAACATTAGGCAGGTTTAATCTAAAGTAGCGGAAATTTTGAGCTTCCTTGACCCTGGAAGCAGTCAGTTTATACGCGGGTCTAGACCATCAGCTTTTTGGGGGGTTCCTCTGCCGCAGCGCGTAGTGGGGGAAGGGAGAGAGGGAAATACAATGTATAAACTGACATTTGGATCCGCCGCCGGCACCGCCACTGCATTCAGCGAATTTGAGAACAGAAAGAATGATCAGCAGAAATACGGAGAAGGGTAACGACATTATTGCAACCTACCAAGGAGCTTTCCCGAATGCACATGAGAGATGTCCAAGTCAACCTTCCCGGACGGAGTAAGGGCGATGAAATGTTTTGCGAATGTCGATGTATCTCTCCAGAGAACCAGGTGGAAGTCCCTTGAAAAGAAAAATGTTTTCAACGTTCTCCATATATACAGGGTGTCTTTTTTTAGGTGATACAGATTTTTCATAAACAACTATAAGGGCTATAGACATGTTGTTTTCACTTCTGTCATCTCCGGGCCGGCGGAAGTTCTTGGCCATATGTTGCTCAATCGTCAAATGACTAATTACCAAGAGCAGCATTCAGGGACACCCCCTCTGAAACCCGGCTTGACCTGATAGCAGAGGACTACGCAAGGAAGCTAAGTTTACAGGGTGGTGCGTGAGTACGTGAGGAGGAACAGATCTGGGCAGGGAGAGGAGGACATATCTGAGGCGACCAATTCCCTTTTGGCACCCCGACCTGATAACAACACCGATAACACGCCCGGGAGCATTCGCGTAAGATAAAGAATAAGACGTAATGTATAACTGTGGGAACGAGCATGAGACTTTCCAAATATCGGGAGATTGCCGGATGAAATTGGCAGATTTGCGCCTGTGATAGCCTTCTGGACGACAAATTCACTAAATGCGAGTTCTAAGAGTGCAGCAAGGACAGCAGCTACGGTCCGCAGACGATACACAGACTACGTAATTTGATGATGATACCGTCAGTATCAAATTGGTATCAAGAGTTATTACGAGCTAAAATAGAGGAAACTGACAAATTGGTGAGAGTGAGTGCCACTTGGGCAACGATTTGGCAAAATGTCTGAAGTATATAGATTGGGCTGGTTGGTGTAAATCCACAAGCGACCAAAGAACAAACACGAAACAACAACAGAGCGACTTGTGTCTGATCTTGTCTCCTGTTTGTTCTTTGGTCGCTTGAAAATGAATGATTTGACCAAGCGCTACTTCGCAGGCTCTGGCAAGGGAACCAGGTATGGGCCGCGGACTCATAGCTATTAAGCATGGATATACAGATTACGTAATTAAGTGATGACATCTTCGATATCACGTTTATATCCAGAGTTATTACTAAATGAAATGGAAGATACGGACAGTTTGGCGTCTGCGAGGGCTATGGCGATGCGAGTGGCAATGATTTGATCAAACGCGACTTCTTTGGACCAGATATTTTGGAGCAGAACTAAATACCAGATTTGGAGATAACGCTAAACAAGTGCTACGCGCCCTCGAGTACATTATTTATTTCTCGTTTAAGATGAAGTAATGCTTAGATCAGGGCAATCAGGGCTCTCACACACGCGAGCCGCATGTGCATGGCTTGCAGTCAGCTATTCTGTGTCCCGAGGGCTCTTGACCACTAAATAGAAGCTGCCCCCCCCCCCCCCCCACACACACACACGCGCGCGCACACCAATAATGAAGAATTCGGAATGAAACCAGGTTTTCAGGCATTGTTTTTACCCTTGCTCGATGTAGTGTTGCTCCTGTCGACGTTAGGAAGGACATTCACATTCGAGCAGTTCTTGTGACTCATGAACCTCAACTAGTAGTTATAGCGATTAGCGATCTGGTCTGAACGTGCATTTTGATAAACTACACTGTAAGTATTATGATAATTGAGAAGTAGTAGTGGAGACAAGTGCAGACAATGACACCATCTTAATTATTACACTAAGTTTATGGGCTTACAGCATAGCAGCAGCCTCTCCGGATATCATGCGCGACAAACTGTATACTGAGCCCACAGAAGCGCAGTGAAAAAATAAAAAAAATAAAAAAATAGATGGAGTAGTTATGTTCGAGGGTCATTGTGTGAATATTTTTAATTATTTCTCTTTCCCTGATTTTCTTTTTTCTTTTTCACGTTGAAAATGCAAGCAAAATCAGCAATTGAGTGTGTAAACCGACAATTTCAGTGCTCCTGAACGTTGGGAAAATCGTTCGTGAAGAACTATGTACGAAGAACTTGCAACGCCTTTCAAATTTTCCATGTCTCATTTGGAAAAGAAGCTCATTTGTCCCTGCTGGTGTGTTAAGTGAAGTTTTCCATTAACGAATTGTATATGCGAATGCCTAATAACTATACCGCTCAGCTGTTTACGCTAAGGTACTTTGCTATAATTGCGGTCCTTTCCAGGGTCATTACCCCCACCCCCCAGGGAGGTGTACACTCCCCCTGAATTTTTCCAACCACTCCCCTGTAATTCATGAGATTTCCCGATAGACCTTGGCCACCAATGCATATACGCATAGATAGGTATCCATATAGATATACCACCATATGATTCTCTCCACTCGAAATCACGCAGACATCTTATCACGCCAGGTACCGCATCTTGGCTTCTATGCGCATTGATGATAGCGCCAGCCGCAGCAACAATGACAAAGAAGAAATCGTCGTTCCTCTTCGCTGCTGATACGAGTTGCGCAACGGACCAAAGGCTGATACCTTCCGTTTCAATTCAGCGTGAGAGCCGCGACGATATGTCAAGGAAAAAAACTTGCCAAGATACGGGGCACAAAAGTGAACTTGCACAGCAAATCGCCGGCAGTCCGAACATTAATTTACACGGCAACAGACACCTACGAGCACTGGTGCTAAAGTCTGAGGAAAAGACATCATAGATGAAAATACATATCCGTTACAACAACAAATAAATCCTGACTATGGCCTGGGGTGGTTCACCGCTTGAGAGCATATCCGTTACGAAGTCGTTTGAATTTCACTGTTCATGGTAATCAACCAATTTTTCTCGAAGTGCAGCACGCATAAACAAGTCCATGATTCGCTTACACCTCGACCTGCAAGAAATGACCCACAGTGTCCTTCTGAAACATTGCATCATTTGCCAACTTCTTTGAGAAAAGTAAAAAGTAACCTTTCTGCAACTCCGATGATGGCAGGGGCAACCAAGGAATACACCACAAAGAGTCACTGGTGTATTCTGCATAGCGAAGCCATTATCAACGACTTATACTAGGCCCTTGTACTGGGATTTTAACAGTGGTGACCCCAAAATTTGGAAAAGGCGCCGGCACAGCCCTCTAAAACGGGCAAAACCCTTTGTATCATGGTGCCAAAGGCATATTCGAGACGGCTTATGCTATTGCCCTTCCCACTGGGATTGTAACGGAGACGACCGCAAAATCCGTAAAAGACCGCAGCAGAGTCCTTTAGAACGGGCAAAACATCTTTAATCATGGTTCCAAACAGATATTATCAACGGCTTATGATGCTCTTCTACAGGGATCGCAACAGAAGCGACCACCAAATGCGGAAAAGGCAGCAACAGAGTCCTTTAGAACGTACGAAACCCCTTGTATCATGGTACCAAAGGCATATTAATGACGGCTTATGCTATGCCTTTCTACCGGGATTGCGCAAGAGGAGACCGCATAATTTGGATACGGCGGCAGCAAGGCCTTTTAAAACGGGCGAGACTCCCTGTATCATGGAGCGAAAGAAAGAAAGTGATCAGTGCCTTGTGCAATCCTATTCTGCTGGAGTTATAACACAGGGGATCGCCAAATTCGGAAAACGTGACAGCAGAGCCTTCTTAAACGAGCAAAACCCCTTGTGTCATGCTGTTAAAGACATATTATCAACAACTTATACTATGTCATTCTACCGAGATCATAACACAGGCGACCGCAAATATCGGGAAAAGGATGCAGCATAGCCCTTCAGAACGGGCGAGACCCCTTGTATCATGCTGCAGATGACATGTCATCAATGGCTTGTGCAATGCCGTTCTACTGGGATTGTAACAGAGACTACCGCAAAATACCGAAAATGCGGCAGCAGAGCCCTTTAAAACGGTCGATACCCCTTGTATCATAGTTCCAAAGTCATATAAGTACACGCAACGGCTTATGCTATTGCCATTCTACTGGAATTATAACGGATGCGGCCGCAAACTCCATAAAATGCTACAGCAGAGCCCTTTAAAACGGACAAAAGCCCCTTTAATCATGGTGGCAGACATTTTACACACCTATAAAGACGCGACGGCTTATGTTATGCCCCTCTCCTGTGATTGCATCAGAAACCACCGCAAAATTTATAAAAGGCGGCAGCAGGGCCCTTTACAATGACTCAATTGATATGTATCGTGGTGCCAAAAAAGTACTATGAACGGCTTGTACTGGGATTGTAACAGAGGCTACCGCAACGTTCGGCACCAGATCGAGCCCTTTAAAACGTGCGAAGCCCCTTTAATCCTGGTGCCAGGCCGTACATGGAGAAGTCGCGTTTGAAGAAACTGCTTCCGAAACGACACTCCCTAAGCAAAAAGCGTCCTAAGCTGATTTTGTAGTATGTGTGAGAAAGTAAGATCACGGGGTTTGAACCCCGTATATTGTTCCCCTGTTGCACCCTGAGAGGGCGCGTTTTAAAAATCGCTTCCAAAATGGCACTTGAAATGGCCAAATGGCCTATTTCATCAACTTCGGGGCTTAATATATTTTGATATAACAATAATATTAAAGACGTCCTAAGCTGATTTTGTAGTATGTATATGTGAACGTAATATCACGGGGTTTGAACCCCGTATCTTGTTCCCCTGTTGCACCCTGAGAGGTCGGGTTTCACAAAATGGCTTCCAAACCGGCACTCGAAATGGCCAAATGGCCAATTTCGTCAACTTCGGGGCTTAATATCATTTGATATAAAAATAATATTAAAGATGTCCTAATCTAATCTTGTAATATGTATATGTGAAAGTAGGATCACGGTGTTTAAACCCCGTACGTTGTTCCCCTGTTGCACCCTGAGAGGTCGCGTTTGATAAAATCGCTTCCAAAACGGCACTCAAAATGGCCAAGTGGCGAATTTCGTCAACTTGGGGGCTTAATATCATTTGATATAAAAATAATATTAAAGATGTCCTAAGCTGATTTTGTAGCATGTATATGTGAAAGTAAGATCACGGGGTTTGAACCCCGTATCTTGTTCCCCTGTTGCACCCTGAGAGGTCGCGTTTGACAAAATCGCTTCCAAAACGGCACTCGAAATGGCCAAGTGGCAAATTTCGTCAACTTCGGGGCTTAATATCATTTGATATAAAAATAATATTAAAGATGTCCTAATCTAATCTTGTAATATGTATATGTGAAAGAAAGATCACGGGGTTTGAACCCCGTACGTTGTTCCCCTGTTGCACCCTGAGAGGTCGCGTTTGACAAAATCGCTTCCAAAACGGCACTCGAAATGGCCAAGTGGACAATTTCGTCAACTTCGGGGCTTAACAGTATTTGATATAAAAATAATATTAAAGATGTCCTAAGCTGATTTTGTAGCATGTATATGTGAAAGTAAGATCACGGGGTTTGAACCCCGTATCTTGTTCCCCTGTTGCACCCTGAGAGGTCGGGTTTCACAAAATGGCTTCCAAACCGGCACTCGAAATGGCCAAATGGCCAATTTCGTCAACTTCGGGGCTTAATATCATTTGATATAAAAACAATATTAGAGATGTGCTAAGCCAATTTTGTAATATGTATATGTGAAAGTAAGATCACGGGGTTTGAACCCCGTACCTTGTTCCCTTGTTGCACCCTGAGAGGTCGGGTTTGACAAAATCGCTTCCAAAACGGCACTCGAAATGGCCAAGTGGCGAATCTCGTCAACTACAGGGCTTAATATCATTTGATATAAAAATAATATTAGAGATGTCCTAAGCTAATTTTGTAATATGTATATGTGAAAGTAAGATCACGGGGTTTCAACCCCGTATCTTGTTCCCCTGTTGCACCCTGAGAGGTCGGGTTTGACAAAATCGCTTCCAAAACGGCACTCGAAATGGCCAAGTGGCGAATTTCGTCAACTTCGGGGCTTAATATCATTTTATATAAAAATAATATTAGAGATGTCCTAAGCTAATTTTGTAATATGTATATGTGAAAGTAAGATCACGGGGTTTGAACCGCGTATCTTGTTCTCCTGTTGCACCCTGAGAGGTCGGGTTTCACAAAATGGCTTCCAAACCGGCACTCGAAATGGCCAAATGGCTAATTTCGTCAACTTCGGGGCTTAATATCATTCGATATCAAAATAATACTAAAGATGTCCTAAACTAATTTTGTAATATGTATACGTGAAAGTATGATCACGGTGTTTAAACCCCGTACATTGTTCCCCTGTTGCACCCTGAGAGGTCGCGTTTGACAAAATCGCTTCCAAAACGGCCAAATGGCGAATTTCATCAAGTTCGGAGCTTAATATCATTTGATATAACGATGATAATAAAGATATCCTAAGCTGATTATGTAATGTAATGTATATGTTTATGTATATGTGAAAGTAAGATTACGGGGTTTGAACCCCGTACCTTGTTCTCCTGTTGCACCCTGAAAGGTCGTGTTTGACAAAATCACTTCCAAAACGGCACTCGAAATGGACAGTGTTATCAAGTTGTATAGTTTAATATCAAAGCGATATAAAATACAAAACGGTATCATTTGTATATTACTCACTCAAAATAAAGTTGTCTGTTCTGTCAGCCACTTCGAGTTCTGGAAAAAATGACCGTTCTGGTTTCGAACTCCTTCAGACCGGCCGTACAGTCTCAGCGCATGCGTATTACGATAATACTGGGACTTAGTCCGTCGAGCGCCTAAGAGGGGAACCCTGTCTGAGTCGCAACTTTGAAGGCCCTGGGTGCATCAGGATTAACACTCACACATCGTGCCGTGGTTGGTATGTGGCCTAGAGGACGTACTGAACGAAAATAGGCGATGACATTTCCAGAATTTGACTGCCTTTGTCGAAAAATCGTAGTCTAAACATGGGCGATGTGCAAAAATCGACGGAATCCCCATAGGCGCAATGCATTAAAATTCATTTGGCCAGGGTGCACTAGGCTTATATTCTGCTGGTGCCTTTCATGTCTCCAGGGGTTCTTTACATGGTGTTCTTCTCTATTAGACGATGACATCTTAAAAAATTTATTCTGTTTTGCTGTTAATTGGCATAAACGCTGTCTCCCATTGAATTAACATCCTGTAAGGCAGCTTCCCGCATGGCGGCTGAGTATAGTGACGGAGTGCGCCGGCGGGGGGGTGACCGCGAATTTTGGGATTGCTAAAAATCGTTAATTAACTTTTTAATTATAAAAGCTACGAACTTGTCCCAATGAGAATATCTGTTCCTTTCGGTGACCTGATATCGTAGCCGTTTTCAGAACAAACATCCGTTTGGTAGATCGTCCGCAAAAAATTCGTGAACGAACACCATTTTTTTCTTTATTTTGTTCATTGAGCATCTTCGGAGGCCCGTCTTTCCTTCACCCCCAATTCTGTGAGAGGGTGAAAGAGCACACTGTCTCCCGTTGCGTTCTGGGAAAAGATTAACAGAAAATGCAACCCAAAATAAGGGCAGTTCCGATAGCGTCACCCGATACATATGTTTCTGTGTTGTTTTTTCCGCAAGTTAAAGCTCATCTTCGTCGCATGAGGCTCCTTCACCATCTCACATTGGGGGTGAAGGAAAGACGCGTCTCCGAAGATGCGCAATGAACTCCACGAATTTTTTGCGGACGATTTACCAAACGGATTTTTGTTCTGAAAACGGCTGCGATATCGGGTCAGCGAAAGGAACAGATTTTCTCACTGGGACAACATCGTAGCTTTTATAATTAAAAATTTAATGAACGATTTTTAGGTAATTAGTGATTTGACGGTTGAGCAACATATGGCCAAGAACGTCCGCCGGCCCAGAGTTGACAGAAGTGAAAACAGCTTGTCTATAGCCCTTACAATTTTTTTTATGAAAAATCTGTATCGCCTAAAAAAAGACACCCTGTATAAGTAAATGAAGATGTTTGGTACCTTCCAAATGCAGTGAAATGCAGCACAGTATCACGAGGAGGAGTAGAACGCTTTTGTCTGGACGCCGTTGGAGTAATGGATGGTTCGAGAGGGAAGCGCAATGATTCGTAGTGTCGGATGAACCTGTTAAGGCGTTCTGTAACAGGCAAAGGCGATATTACGCTCCTCTCCTTTCACATAGACACAAACTTTACTGGACATTACGTCGATAAAACTGAAAGCTGGAGCGTTATTATACCATTCTTTAATGGGGCGCCATGGAATATTTCAACGAGTATTATACTTGAACATGCTATGTTCATAGGAACCTTGAGGCTTGTGCTGTGCTTGTCGGTTTGCGTGTTCCAGCCTCAGAACAGTGACGGTGTTCTTTTTTCTTTATTCTTTTTCTTTTGTTTCTGTGTTCTTGTACCTTTCGTTGTAATCTCGGAGTGTGGTATGCATCTCTGGCAATGGAGCAGGTAGCGCCCGTAACGTCTACTGAAAGTTCCACCCTTTACCCCCTTTTCTTTCTTCTTTCTATAACCATTCTCTATTCTCTCATCCAGAGTATTATATTATTCAACAGCCTTAGACGGTGTGGAAGAAGTTCGCCACATGCATGAAACGGCCTGGACCGCAATGCGTCATGAAGGCCACTACAAGCCATTTTCAAATGGCTTGGAAAATACAACCGTGCCACCTTTTTATTTGTCTGCGTTCGTTGAGCGAAATATGAAGCTGTGAAGAAAAAGCGATACCTTCACGGACGAAATATATTTTTAGTAAATACCGTCAAAACTGGTTAATATGACCAAGTCCGTTCCCGCCGATTTTGGTCATAAAGCGAATTGTCATACTAACGAGAAACACCCTGGAAAACACACTCGTTCCTCTCCCCCCCCCCCCGACACACACACTCGCTGCGTATGGATCTACTACATATTCTGAAAGGCAGATTTAGTGATTTCTTTTAGAGATGGGACGAATCCCGAATTTTCCGAATCCAAGGAGGGTTCTGCGAATCTTACGAATCTCAAATCTTTCGAATCCTGACCTAAAAGAAATAGTTTATATACACTGTAAAAACTGAACTTCACCGCATAGCACGCTCTGCGCCAACCATTGCCATGAATCATAGTGCTATCGCTTCTGATTCGAAGACACAGGGGGGCGTACGCCTTTTGTGTCAGATTGGATATATGATAATTGACATAAAAAGGTGTACGCCTTTCTCTCTCCTCGAATCAGAAGCGGTAACCCTATAATTCGTGGCTATGGTTTGCGCAGAGCGAGCTATGCGGTGAAGTTCAACTTTTAGAGTGTAAAGCCAGGGGGAAAAACACTTCCACTGAAAAGTGTTTTGAAGCAGAATATGATATATTTGTATTTTTAAATAAATTAAATAACAGTTCACTCCCAGGAGAAAACGTACTCATATACGTGCCGTTTTCACCGCATTTCGTGACGAAACTACATACGGTTCTCATACGGTTTCGGACAAGCTCGTTCTCCAATGGGTTGCACCCCATTGCGGTGTCAAAGGCAATGAACAGTATGACAGCGCCGCCGAAGCAGCTCTCTCGTTTCGAAGACTGACGCGTATTGCACTGTTGAGAGGAGATCGTCGGTCCGTACTTCGACGCCTGGTGACTGCTCTGGCTACCCGCCAACGGATCGGTGAAATTCTCCCACCACTGGCTATGCTAGGCAGAGTTGATCCAGCGCTCGCTTTCCGCATGCCTGCACATGTCTCTCGTCAAGATGTCGCATTAGTTCATCGAATGGGCCTCGATGTGGCCTTCACAGCACAGTGGCGTTACCGCTTGCCACCACATGCCTTGCATCCACTGCGGTGCTGTTGAAGATCTAGATCACATTCTTTTCCATTGTCCACACTACCAACCTCTCCGAACCGTACTCTCCGGATCCCTTAACGAGCTAGACTCCTGCCGCCTCTCTCTCACAAAATAGCTTTATCCCTGGCCACATCTAGCCCATCAACGCTCTGCCCTCAAGGCACTCTTCACCTTTCTGGACACCACAGGACTTCGACCCTTATTGTGAAGGGGCTCATTATTTCATTCCCCGCATCACCACCAGCAAAAGGGTAGAGTATCGCCCATAGGTCTGCATTTTTCAAAATATGCATTCAACATCACATCATTTCCGGCCTTGCCCACAGCCCATGACATCACATCACTATCACAGCCTATCACATCATAACCCATCATTCGACATCACCATCACAGCTCATCACATCATAACCCATCATTCTACATCAACATCACAGCTCATCACATCATTACCCATCATTCAACATCAACATCGCAGCTAGATAGATAGATAGATAGATTTTATTTCACACTCGAGGTGTTGGAAATCAGGGCAAAAAAAGCCATGTGGCTTGACTAGGCCCTGACTCCCTTACATCACATTCAATACTTTATACAAACCAACAAAGAATAAAAAATCCATACAGTTTTGACAAAACATACAATGTGCAACCAGAAAAAAATACAATAAAGAGCTTTTTAATTTACAATCTGACAAAGCAAAGATATCAATATCAATAGAAGCAAACATATTTAACAGGATAGGAAGCTGATAGGTGATTGATTGTTTACCATTTGTTCTACTTAACAGCAGGTGTAATTTTGGGGCAGTCCTTAGCGGATACCAGTGCTGTTAAGTAACTTAGTAAAAGTATCCGAGTACGTGTACTTAGATACTTTTTGTGTATCTTGAGGAAATATTTGATACATTTTCAAACACGCACTTCTAACTGTAACTTAATTACCTTTTCAGTAACTTGTATCTGTCCTTTTGAGTATTCTTGAGTAAAAACGACGAAACACCGTCGCCGAGCAGGAGGTGGCGAGAAGGGGGCGCCGACAGTAGGGATCCTCCATGCGCGTGAGAAGCTGCAGCAACCCGTCAAGGCTCCCTAGCCGACACCAGGCACGAGCTCCACTTCTCCTTGCCCTTGCTGCACGCGCTCACGCCCCTCGAACTCGCACGTGACATTCCTTGTTCCTCGCCACTCTCTTGGCGGCCTTGGCGGTAGTGAAGAGAATGGCAGAGTTTGAAGGCGTCGACGCCACCTCGTGCGCGGATGCCGTCTGTGAGGCTGTAGCTGTAACTACGAGCAGTCCGAGCAAAGTTGCCTCCATTCTGTCAGAGGTACCGTGGCCACAACATCGAGAGCACTTCAAATTCATCGGAACGAAGGAGAACGGGCCGGTTTCACGTCAGTTCAGGCAGGGAGGTCCCATCGACCTCCAGGATTTTCATCATTTTTTATATTTAGAAGCTCATCGTGCATGATGACCAACCGCGGTAAAATGAATAATTTCGACAGAATAGTTTTCGAGCAAAAAAAAACGAGAAGATCCGGCCCTGAATTCGAGTGTTTCAGTTTTGCCGTGTTTGCACGCGTATATCCCCCGAGTCTTAGAAGTTTCCGCAGTGAAATTTTTTTATGCTTTAGTATGCCTACAGACCAGCAGTCCGAGCGCAAATTTTGGCGCGCAGGAGCAACGCTCTGTGATACAAATATGGTGAACATGCTCTCTCGCGCAGTTTGTAGATATTCCTCACTACCATATTTAGTATCACTTCACTCAGCTTTTAATTCTCTTTCATCTGATATATATATACCGGGTGTTTCAGTTAAATCCCCGGGCTAAATAATTCGCGAACGGGTGCACCAATCCACGAGCTTTCTTTTTTACAAGTATCTGTCCGATACCACTTACAAGCTGCACACCGTGTGGATTAGTGGGAGGCGCTCATTATTAAGATAAAAATGCAAATGAGTTAAGTAAAAAAGCGTAACTTCTAAAGCAGGGCGCTGTCGGCATTAAAATGGGTACTACCCCTTTTGGGACCTTCAGTGGACACCTTTTAGAGAAAAATCTGCAACCGCGAAGCGGGCCATTTGTTGCAGTAATTAATTAGTTTCGGTTTACGTATTTTTGTCGCGGCTTGTCGCTGCGAAGCGCAAAAGGACGCTGTTTCACTCCCTTATCCATCAATGAATTACGTCCTTAAACCAATGAATTACACCAATGAATTACACCAATGAAATACGCCCTTTTGCGCTTCGCCGCGACCAGCCGCAAAAAAAAAAAAAATACGTAAACCGAAACCAATTAATTACTGCAACAAATGACCCACTTCGGTGGCAGATTTTTCTCTAAAAGGTGTCCACTGAAGGTCCCAAAAGGGGTAGTACCCATTTTAATGCCGACAGCGCCCTGCTTCAGAAGTTACGCTTTTTTTACGAAACTCATTTGCATTTCTATTTTAATAATGAGCGCCTCCCACTCATTCACACGGTATGCAGCTTGTACGTGGTATCGGACAGATACTTGTAAAAAAGAAAGCTGGTGGTTGGGTGCACCCGTTCGCGAATTATTTAGCCCGGGGATTTAACTGAAACACCCTGTATATATATATATATATATATATCCCGCGTATATCCCCTACAGGTATCTGCTGAAACATGCAAATGTTAAGGTATATTTCGGAAAAACAAGGATTTTGAGCGTGCGTTTCTCGAAAAGGCCCCTTTTTATTTCATTCGTATTTTTTCAGGACATGGTGCGATGTTAGACCTTTCATCTTACGTAAAAAAATTCTGCTTTAAAAGGCGTACACTGGCGATTAGCGCGTTAAAACGCGGCCCTAGTCTGCGTGCGTACGTGTCGGAGCCCGGCTGCCGGTACCGCGGGATGACGGGCCTCGTGTCGATGCTCGCTTTGTTTCAGCAAGGTTATCTGCCCTTAGCCTTACCTGAGCTATTCGTCGGCAAACTTTTGACGTCCTGCTGAAGAAATAACTCGCGCCTGGGAGTTGGTTATTTCCAACAAAGCACCTGAATGAAATCCTACGTTGCCGTAAAGCCGTATTTCAACGGCTAGGTCAAACTCAATGGTCAGCGAAGGTGAAACCTCACTCTTGCAAGCTCCGTACACGGTGGTACCAATACTGTACAAATACATATCGAGTTAGGAATTGCTTTTTGCAGGGTTCCCCTAAGTTCCTGCGAAGCTTGCTTTACTTCATTTTACGATATTTTTAAGTTATGCAGAGGGCTTTTAGCACAAAACGCGTGTTCTGTGCTGAACTTGCAGCAGTACATTTCTTCTCAGAGCTAGGGAAGTGGGCGGGTTCTCGCATTTGTCATAGTTGCATTAGAGACGTTCAGAGCAGAGCAATACGGGAGACGCAACTGTGGCGGCCCGTGGACGACGACGACGACGTGCCTCTGCTGCCGCGCGCTACTGCGCCTGGCAGCCAGTGATTTCCATTTCACCAACAATGTCGCCACGATACAACAGTACACACCACACATTGGAGAATACAGGCTTTGAATTCAGACATCATTATATTCGACGACGGTGAAGTGTTTCAGCTCGGGTTCGATGGGCGGCAATCCGAAGGAATCAAAGTAGATCATGTCATCCCTCATTTTCGCGTAGAGAATCCAGTGCTCCCCAGCTTGCTGTCGCCGATGGGTGTTGACTACGATTGTTCCCGGTCTATCCCGCGCAGGCAGACGATCGTCTCGAGCGTATACACCACGGAAGAGTGCCGAAGTGTAATCGTTGTACTTCAAGAGTCTCTCGATGTCTTGCCCGAACATCGCTAATCCAGTGCGACGTTCCTGTTCTTATCCACAGACATGATTCTCACACTCTCGGACAGTTTCAATACGGTCGTAGGTTCGGCCAAGGCGCGTCGGAACTTGAGTTGCAGACGAACATTTCCACGCCTGATCGGTAACAGGTGGACGGAGGATTGATCGGGATCCAGGTCGTAGTACAGTAGTAACTTATTTCCAACGTAGTGGTCATATTCGTAGGAGACTTGCTTCTCGCACAGCTGCTCCAACAAGTTAAAGTAGCTTCGGTGGTTCAGGTTATTGCTGAAGTCGAACATGTCCACTCGCAGCGTCCCGTTCACAGTGAGCGTCGCCGACTCAATGTTGCAGTTCACAAATCGATACGGGTCGCAACTTAATGCTCCCTGGAAGGCTAGGGTGGGCACGAATGCAACCACCACCTCAGACGGTATCTTCCCTGGAAATAAATCTTCCGGGCATGCATCCAGGTTGCCAACAGGTAGCGGACGAATACGCGATTCACTTCCGGACAGTGTGTAGAGAGCCTTGCGCTGCTGCAATTCCGTTTCGTGCCCGAGGAATAGGCTGGGAGACACGGTGATTTTCTTTATGTAGGCAGCACTCATGATTTCCACTTTATGCGTGTGCTCCTGATCGGTCTTCATAATGCGGAATTCGTCCGAGCCTTGATAAAAAACAAGCCTAATTTCCACTCCCAATATGAGTAGCTTAGGCTGCAGGAAAATGTCCGAGCTGATCTTGGAAACCAGGTCGATGGTCTTGCCGCCCTGTGTGGGGTTGTATTGTTCGGTCGGTCCACGAGCGCGAACGTTGTTTTCCGATTGACGCGCTTCTTCTTGCGTGTACAGACCTGCTTTATGCACGGTATTTTGCTCCGTGGTGCGGGCGTGAATCAAAATATCCAGGTAGCTTCTATATCTATACAAATTATTATTCGTAATCATGATCTGATTCAAGAAAACGGCTACGTTCTTGAAAAGCGAGCTGGCGAACGCGTTGACGGGGTAGACCTCGTCGTAGGTCGTCCGATCGCCAGCGTGTGTTTCCGGTAGCGACCCATCGTCACGTACGATGCGGACTTTCGTCACTATGTAGCGGAGTTCAAATCGAGATAGTGATGCCCCAAATTCGAGAGCTGGAACTCTATGACGGATGATATGTCAGCGAGGAATACGAGGTATTCTACCTCGTATTCCCTCTTCAGTATATGCCATTGCGTTCCCGGCATAGAAAATAATTGTGTTTCCGACATGTCCAACAGATGAGTGTCCGGATGTACGACGTTAATCGTGTCCATCTCACAACTAAATTGTGGCCGCGCAACCGGCGTGATTTATGCTGTCGAAGACGTCCGGTTTTCTCCTCTTTCTCCGCCCGGCGCTTCCGAGATCTCGGAGAATTTCGTGGCCCGTATCTTTCGCCAATCTTTTAAGCGCTCTTCGGAAAGAGTCTCCCTCCGACAGATTTTTGGCCACGCACTTAGCGGCGGCGACAACCGTCTTTTTTAAGTAGGGCTATACGCGTTTAAAGAGTGGAACAGCGAAACGCCGGAGCTGAGAAAAGAAATTGCCTCCCCTCTGGTACAGGTGCGAGGTGTATATCATAGTACAGTTAATGGGAAGATCTATGGTCACTTCGTCGACGCACGTATCATTTTCGGTAAATATGGTTTTCGCGCCGAAACCCAGTAGGTACGCAAAGTAATCGGATAATGTAAGCGACCCGTTTTCCCGCAAGCTCAGCGAACACTTCCTCGCACATGCATCGTACGTGAGGGAAGCCTCGGGTTGCAGACGCTCATGGATGGCGATGACGAGAGCCTCGGCTGTTTCGTAGTAATTTGGTGGAAGTGAAATGCGCCGAGTTTACGTCTCTCGAGTGTTTATGTGGATGCGGTACGTCTTCACTCTGGGATTACACGGGATGCGCTTTCAGGGTCCTTCAACGCGGATGTGCTTCACCTGAATGAGGTCCAGGAACTCGGTCGACAAGTTGAAATTCGCCGGGAGAGAGAGCGAGTAAGTGTTGTCTTTGTATTCCACCCTTGATTCTGTGTCGTTCGTCGCTCTGAAGAATTCGTTGAATGTGTCGGTAATTAGCGATCGACGTTGATATTATTCGACAAAATTAGATCGTTATTGATCACTATCACCCGGCGAACTCGCATCATAACGGCTCTTTCCTCCGCGAGCGGTAACACGTTTGGGACGGTGCGTACTCTACCGCCCTCCGGGTGATCTCCATCGATGTCGGCGATTTCAAAGGCGAGATGCAGCGGTCTGTCGATTAGTTTCGCCGAGCGCGCACCCGACGGTAGCTTAAAGGGGCCGTAAACAGGTACAAAAGGTGCACATTTCTTTCTGTTATATGATTGAAACTTAGGCAGTGAAAAATCCTTGCAATTACTAACGCTCAAAAACAAAAGGGGCTTGCATACGGATGAAATATTCACTGCACTCTTTCGCATTTTAGCTCCGCCCCGCGCTCTAACTTTACGTCATTTTGACGTAGAGCTTTCCTCACCAATTACGATCGAGTGATCCACGTATGATTCCAAATGCGGAATTGGACTAAATGAACGTGAATCCTCTTCTATTCAAAATCTAAACAGTTCTAAATCTAAACAGCCTCAAACAGAAAAAGAAACGCGTTTAATTTAGGTATCATACGCGCATTACGTTTTCCGGGTAGTAGCACGCAACACACCACGAGCGCGCATGAATATCCGGGACTGCAGTTCCGGAATCTTAGGTAGGTGCGCAAAGGAACAACTTCGTCATCATCGAATGGTTCCGACAACTGGGTTGCCGTACTTTGGTTTGAGCCACGCGGCATCGCGTCACCAGCTCGTGTGGTATAGTGGATAGCGTGCTGGCCATGTCACGTCGTGACTGGGAGGAACCCGGATTTGAATCGCGTCATGTGATAGCAGCTCGGCCCCCCGATTGGACGGCTAAACGCTACGTAGACATGTGACGTATGCGTGGTGGAGAGAGGCTACTCATCTTTGAAAGCAGTTATATGGGTCAATGAGCTGGCATGGGCCGAACGAAACGTATATTTGGGTATTATGATCTGCGTCCTTTCATGGGGTATCGTTATTTCAGAAATGTTTGGTGGCCTGTTTACGGCCCCTTTAAACACGTAGTGATCTTCCTCGTAAGTCCACTCTGTCCCATATTCGGGGAATATTTTATTCAATAGCGTGTCCGTATCTTCGAACGTGAGCTGTTTTGTTTGCCACTTCTCCGTTGATAGCGTTATCAGGTTATCCGACGCTTGGTTCACGTTCAGGAAGCTGTTGGGAATGGAAAATCCCTCTAGACCGACGTCGTACGAATCATCCAGGTGCAGCGGCTTATCCAACGCGATCGTGAAGTCGTTCAGCATGTTGGACGGGTGCAGGTCCATGCTGGCGTTCGAGAGCAGATACACGTAAAATTCATTTTCTGACATCGCTGGCGGGCACCCAAGAATCGTGATCTTTGGCGTATCCGAACCAACGAACCAAGTGCAATACCCCGTTAATTTTCTTCTTTCTAATCACCGTGGATATGAGTTGCTTATCGTATGAGGAAAGATGGTGGACGCGCTGGAGCTCCTGCTCGTAGAATGATCCCAGTATTTCTTTTCTCGTCGAATCTTTCACGTACACTACAGGGTGGATCTGTCTTTCTCGTTCGCGACACCTCGAACACTTTGGCCGTCCACCTTTGACCGTAGCCTTTGGCGAACACGCTTCGATCTAACGCGAGCCTCACCTAGTCCCCTACTTTATACTTGCTGTCGCGCGGGGTCGTCTTACGATTCAATCTGTTGGACAGAGGTACTTCATTTCCGGCGTCCACGCTTTTCGGCTTTTCGCCCGTGACGGAGTGTACCGAGTCGTTATAATCGGCCACTATCTTCGGCAGCGCGTTGATATAATTAAGCTTCCCCGAACTAGTGAAATGTCTTGTTATTCTTTCTCTAATTGTTGCACTCGTTCACAGGAGGCCGACTTCATTACACTTTGTGTGCTATAGTGATTTAGTGGCGACTGGAAATACTGACGAATGGGGGAACCCCAAAATTCGCTTCCGCGATCGGTGAGGAGATTCTTCCGAATTCCATGACGGAAAACTCGTTGGAAAGCTTCCTTTACGTCCTGCGTGCGGTTTGTGCGAATGGGGACGATGTACAGGTACCTCGATAGCGTATCTATGACCGTTAAGATGTACTTGTAGCCCTTGTTAAATTTATGATATTACGCATATCTAGAAGCTCTGCCAGTAGTAGAGGGGCAAGGATTACGACAACCGAGGATAGATTCGACCATCGCTATCGTCTGATATCGGATTCCCTCTCCGGCCCAGTCCGACATACAATACATCCTGAGTGAGGAAGTCCACTCCATGGAAGAGTGTTTCATCTGCCCATGCTTCCCCTTAACATAGCGTACTTTCCTTCTCGGGCCCAGACATGCAAGCAACAGACACACACATTTGTACAAGTGAAAATATTTTATTAATCTAAAGTACTAGCAATCAGCATAGAGAGGTGTAAAGTTGAAACGAACAATTTCTGCAGGCAACATTCACATTCTACACACACACACTACAAATTTTATGATATTGTAATATCTGCAGTCAAACCAATTTAATATCAAATGGATAGATTCGATAACTCGACCGGGCAGACAATCACTTCCCCAGAGCAGATATTTATTAAAGAACCTTCAGGAACACAACTTTTAATTAAGGAAGGGATTCTTAGTTCATACAATAATAATTCAAATTAAAATTTCTACCATAACAAGTCTGAGCTTCTTTATGTTCCCCTGTTGCACCCTGAGAGGTCGCGTTTGACCAAATCGCTTCCAAAACGGCACTCGAAATGGCCAAGTGGCCAATTTCGTCAACTACGGGGCTTAATATCATTTGATATAAAAATAACAGTAAAGATGTCCTAAGCTGATTTTGTAGTATGTATATGTGGAAGCAAGATCACGGGGATAGAACCTTGTATCTTCCCCTGTTGCACCCATAGAGCTCGTGTTTGACAAAATCGCTTCCAAAACGGCCCTCGAAATGGCCAAATGGCGAATTTCATCAAGTTCGGAGCTTAATATCATTTGATATAACGATGATAATAAAGATATCCTAAGCTGATTATGTAATACGTATATGTGGATGTAAGATTTCGGGGTTTGAACACCGTATCTTCTCCTCCTGTTGCACCCTGAAAGGTCGCGTTTGACAAAATCACTTCCAAAACGGCACTCGAAATTGACAGTTTATCAAGTTGTGCAATTTAATGTAAAAGCGGTATAAAATACAAAACGGTATTATTTGTATATTACTGGGCGGCTCCTGTCCTAAGGCAACTCCCTTCGTCACTGAACATAAAGTTGTCTATGTCAGCCTTTTGGAGTTCTGGAAAAAAGGACCGTTCACCTTTCGAACACCTTCAGACCGGCCGAACAGTCTCAGCGCATGCGTATTACGATAATATTGCGACTTAGTCCGTCGAGCGCCTAGGAGGGCAACTTTGAAGGCCATGGGTGCATCAGGATTAACACTCACACATCGTGCCGTGGATTGTATGTGGCCTGGAGGACGTACTGAACAAAAATAGCGATGACATTTCCAGAATTTGACTGTTTTTGTCTAAAAATCCTAGGCTAAACATTGGCGTTGTGCAAAAGTCGACGGAATCTCCATAGGCGCAATGCATTAAAATTCATTTGGCCAGGGTGCAGGAGGTTTATATTCTGCTAGCGCCTTTCATGTCTCTAGGGGTTTTTTACATAGTGTTCTTGTCTATTAGACGATGACATCTTATCAATTTTATTCTGTTTTTCTGTTAATTGGCATAACACGTTTCTCCGATTGAATTCACATCGTGTAAGGCCGCTTCCCGCATAGCGGCTGATCATAGTGGCGGAGTGCGCCGGCGGCGTGGTGGTGGTGGTGGTGGGGGGGGGGGGGGAGACCGCGAATTTTGGGATTGAACGAAAACGCTTAAACGTATGCTGGTAAAACGTTTAAATACGTATACGTGCTGTTGAACGTATATATAACAGAACACGTTTAAACGTGTTTTCTGAAAACGTTTAAAGGTACTGTAAAGCAGTAGACAAGCATGATATGCCGGTGATGTGACTAGAGACTTTGTTTCTTCTAAATACCATATGCGGAACCATACGACCGACAACGCGCTACAAATATTTTTAATTTGCCATGAAAGATGCGGCGTAGTGGAGCGGTGCGACGCCTTGTGTCAAACAACCCCCCGTACAGCGGGCAACACTGAAAATTGGTATTACCCACTATTACATCGGAACTTTGTTATTTTAGTAACCATATTATTAGTTTTCCTGCTCACCTATGCATTTTGAAACCCCTGTTAACAGTTTAACCTGTTAACCCCTGTTTTTGCGAAGTAACCCAGCGCTGGCCGCTGTTCGATGGAGGTTCTCTCTACTGCGCCTACGCGCTCCTTCTGTTCGCGGCCTCTTTCGAACGAACAAACTCTCTCTGTGAACCTCTGTGAACAAACAAGTCCAGACGCTGTCTGGCTTCTTGAACGTGTGACACATTTTTTTCAACGGCTCAGCATTTCATTTCAGTTCGCTTATCCGTTTATCCTCAAATGTGGATCGTTGTGTGGATTGCAGGGGCGGATTTTATGGAGGATTGTGGTGGATTGTTATGTCGGGCCCAGTGTTATACGCATGCAATGTGGTTTCCGCCGAATGTGTCAGAAGTACGGATTCATTTCGAATACCTAGTACAGTGTTGCCCGTAATCTTTAATTGTAATTTTCTAATTAATTGTACCGTCGATTGGAATGAAACTTGCACAGCTTTTGTCCTGGTGGCTTGGACTATCGAATAGCCACACTAAATGACATTTGATCGGTGCTGCTTTACAGTACCTTTAATCTGTGAAACGTATTACAAAACGCGTTTCTTAAGAAAACGTTTAAACGTTTCGGCGTTTAAACGTTTAATAGAGATCTCTACTCACAATAAATTCACCTGCATTAGTCGCCTGTGGGGCTACTGTACATTGTGGAACAGAAGGGATGCCAGGGCGGCTGTCATAATAGGGCAGGACGCCAGTGTTCTCCCTTGTTCGTCCTCAAAACTCTGTTCATAGTCTGTGAGGATGGTTGTGAGGATGGATCGGGTAGAACATCTACTGAATCCATCCTCAGAAGTTCGGTCATAGTCGGATTAACGAGATTTTATAATAACCAGGGAGAAATACATGGCGCTTCTATGTGCAAGAAAGGGTTCCGTAGAAAAACGATCATGAAGTGAGGATGGCATATTAACGAGGGTCATAATAACGAGTGTGGACTGTATTGGATAAAAACATATAAGCACACTTTGCATGTAATTTGCACCAATGGATGACGCATAGACTTTATACGAAACGCAATTTTGAGTAATTTCGTTTTCAATGTGGGAATACCAGTTCGCTACTATTTATCGCAGCGTGACGCCGTTCTCGGCTTAACCATGGGTGTTTCCGGGACTTCCCCCAAAGGAGGGGGAGCAAAGACGGCACCCTCTCCTTTTTTGACGGATGCTGCGGAATGTGCCAGTGTTCAGAGGCTCTTATTACGACATCAGAGATTATTCATGACAGCATATGACTAAAGAGCGCACAATTTTCACAAGTGACCTTGAAGCTAGCCCTATCCTGCCCATTTCTATCGGCACGTTGATTTCAAGAGTGCAACATTCTTGCGCGTGATGTAAACAATGGGAAGAGATGGCATTGCCTGAAGTATAAGGAACACACTTTACGAAGAAGACAACAAAAGACCCACACCAGCTCAGTCCTCTTAGTTCCTGAAACTCAAGGAAATGTTACCTTACAGTATACCTCACCAGCTCGCTTGCACTACTTCTCATCATCTATAGACAATGAAGTCTGAGCTCATGTGATGCTTTCCGTAACTAAACCTACGCGTTCATTTGCTATCAATTTTCCCATCAGAACATTATCACTTCGAGGGGGCATAAGTTTGTGGATGGACATGCCAAACCTTGATGATGGACCTTGGAGTGCAAATATTTGTATGACGCCCCTGTTCACAATTTATGCCTGACGTAATTTTGTATCGCTACTGGGGCTTCAAATAAAAGAGTAAGCTCTTGCCACAAAGCTTCGCACGCGTGGCTTCTTTGCGATTTTTAAGTTTTCTTTTCTATGAGCCGGACGACCGATATTATTTTCTTTTTTCCTGAGAAATGAATAAGTACAACGACAAAAATGCCATGCATGAAGGCCCATGAGTAGGGCTATTAATTTTACGACGCACAATTATTTTAGAAAGTCATTTTGTTTTTAAATTTATGCTGCGAAATTAACCTTTGTTGTTGCAGCAATCAGTTGTAACACAGGCGTTTAGAGCTTACCCCTTCCTGACTAGCACCGTTGTGCCCA
Organism: Ornithodoros turicata; assembly: GCF_037126465.1. Classification (NCBI taxonomy): domain Eukaryota; kingdom Metazoa; phylum Arthropoda; class Arachnida; order Ixodida; family Argasidae; genus Ornithodoros; species Ornithodoros turicata. Next base: position 133,545,756 of record NC_088201.1, read on the forward strand.
TTTGATGGCGCACGAGGCGCGTCACGCTCCGTATGGCGACGTCGAGGGACGTCAGGAGTGAGAGCGCGTTTTTCGTGTTCTCAAACCGGAGAGCTTTGCCACAATGCTTCGAGGATGACAAGGCCTCGGTCGGCTATACTTTTAGTATGTTCTGTGACTCCTACATGATAGTTTGTGCTCATTTCGATCCTTGCGCGGTTAATCATATTCAGCGTTTAATTCTCTTAATCGTGCATACGCCAGGCAATCAAGACAGTGCGACAAAGCTGTTGCGAGAAGAGCGAAAAGGAGCCGACCAAAAACGAGAAGGCGACGTTTGAGCATGTCACCTACGTTCTTAGAAATGAACTTCAATGCATAGCACTCTCCTAGCCAACCATCATTTCGAATTATATCGTTATCTGCCCTGATTTGTTGAGAACGGGAGGTGTACGCCTTTTTTGTGGCACTTATGCTGTTGATGATTGTCACAAAAAAGGCGGATGCCTCCAGTTTTCAATAAATCAGGGCAGATAACGATATCATTCGAGATTGTGGTTGGCTAGGAGCGTGCTATGCGGTGAAGTTCATTTCTAACAGTGTATTTGGTCAATCGAAAACTTGTATCGCGAGCTGTCTCGAATGCCGCGAAGAAAGTTTGGCGTGGCGAACATTTTGACTCGTCGTCTATGCTCTCACAACGCCGGATATGCGCATCTATTTCCGTCACCTGCAGACGACGTTGCGCCTACACTGTTAAAACAGAACTTCACCGCATAGCACGCTCCTATCCAACCATCATTCCGAATGATATCATTCTCCGTCCTGATTTCTTCAAAAGAGGGGGGAGGCGCATATCTGGGACAAGATAATCTGTCCCAGATAGGCGCCTCCTGCTTGTTTTGAACAAATCAATGCACAGAATGATATCATTCGGAATGATGGTTGGCTAGGAGCATGCTATGCGGTGAAGTTCTGTTTCAACAGTGTAGCGTCATGGAGTTGGAACTGGGCATTACTAAACTACAGCCTTTACGCCTTTAATGGCGTATGCTTGAGCAAAGTGCGATAGGAGCTGAATGTGAATACACTTAGCGAATTAAGATTTCAATTTCTATTGAATAATTTCAAAGTAACATCTCACCTGTCATACCATCTTTGACACATAACATGATTATCAAGAGCAGGGGTACCATTTACTAACTCAGCACGTCGGTACTGCACATATGTTCGCTGCACGTAGATGAATGGGTGAAGCCTCATTTCATCGTTTTCTTCCACACACGGGTAAGCGCTGCGAATGCAGTATCTGCATCATGGGAGTTATGCGATTTTTAAATTTCAATTTCAATAACTCTAATTCTAATTACAATAAATAAATCAACATTCTGATTTGAAATGCATGACACGGACACAGTGCGCTTTTGCCATAGGTTACCCTTACAAAATGAAAATTTACTTTCAACTGAAAATCGACTTCCCTTTTTATTGACCGTGTTGACTTCCTACTTGCTTTACTTTTTATTGACTTTAGTCAATCAAAAGCCAATTGACAAATATTTGACACAAATTGACAGCATTTTAATTGCCATGAGTCAACTGGCAGCAAATTGAATTTTGCGTTACTTTTTTACCACAGCGAGTGCAGCCGGTACACAGCCGTAACGGTTATCAAGTAACAAGCACTGCGATCCCCATCGCCAAATTTCAGCAGGTACGAAGCCGTCACGTCGGTATGGAACGGCTTTGTGCCAGCTGAATAATGTGTGCCTCCTGAACCGTATACTCGTGTGCTTGTTGAATAATATGTGTACCGGCTGAATATGTGTGCCTTCGGTTGGAGCGTACTACGTTGCTCCGCGCTCCGCCGGTGGGGAGTGACATGGCACCGCGTATTCTTCCGCAGTGCATTCCCTCCCGCTTCCCGCGTTGTTGCCCGTTGTCTGCGCTGCAACCTGCAACCTCGCCTTTGAGAAGGATGACAACCTTGCTTTTTAAGTACAGGATTAATGTTCGCTTAAGGTAAGTCAACCTAGGTGTGATCCATCGTACAGCACCTGTGTTTTACTCGTGTTTATCCATCGAAGTACATTCTGTTGCAGACGGTGGACGCATTGCAAATGGCGGCAGGAGAGGATCGGCTACATCGGTGAAGCGACGATGTACTGATTAGTTTCTTCGTGATATGGTTCCCACCGACCCAACTACAGGCAGGGTGCATTTTAAAGGGCTGCTCTGCATGTTTTTAGCAATGTCGTCTACGTCGCGCTGGGAACACAGCCAAGTGTCCTGGGCAGAACTCAGGAGGCTTTGCTGTGTTCCCAGCGCAACATAGACTAAATTGGTAAAAACGTGCACACCAGCCGTTTAAAGTGCACCCTGCTGGTAGTTGGTTCAATGGATCCATATCACCAAGTAATCAGTCAGCACAGGACGCTTTACTGTGTTCCCAACGAGACGTAGACGAAATTGCTAAAAAAAGGCCACACCAGCCCTTTAAAGTGCACCATGCCGGTAGTTGGGTCACTGAAATCATATCACCAAGTAATCAATCAGCTAAGGACGCTTTACTGTGTTCCTAGCGAGACGTAGACGAAATTGTTAAAAACGGGCACAGCAGCCCTTTAAAGTGCACCCTGCCGGTATTTGGGTCGCTGGAACCATATCGCCAAGTAGTCAGACAGCTTAGGGCGCTTCGCTGTGTTCCCAGCGTAACGTAGACGAAATTGCTAAAACCCGGCACACCAGCCCTTTAAAGTGCACACTGCATGTAGTTGGGTCGCTGGAACCATATCACCAACTAATCCGTCAGCTCAGGACGCTTGCCTATGTTCTCAGCGCGACGTAGACGAAATTGCTATAAACCAGCACACCAGCCCCTTAAAGTGCACCCTGCCGGTAGTTGGGTCACTAGAACCATGTCACCAAGTATTCGGTCAGCTCAGGACGCTTTGCTGTGTTCCCAGCGCGACGTAGACTAAATTGGTGAAAACGTGCACACCAGCCCTTTAAAGTGCACCCTGCTGTAGTTGGGTCGCTGGAACCATATCGCCAAGTAATCGGTCAGCTCAGGACGCTTTGCTGTGTTCCCAGCGCGACGTAGACTAAATTGGTAACAACGTGCACACCAGCCCTTTAAAGTGCACCCTGCTGTAGTTGGGTAGCTGGAACCATATCACCAAGTAATCAGTCAGCTCAGGACGGTTTGCTGTGTTGCCAGCGCGAGGTAGACGACATTGCTACACACTAAACATTTTTACACCCTTTCCAGTGTAAAAATGGTGTTTAATAACTCACACCTATTTGGGTGTAAAGTCTGTAGGGTGTAAGCAGTTACACCCTCTAGAACGGTGCACCTGGTTCGTCTCATTAATGACCACTGGGAACGTACTAGACAGGGTTTCCCAAGGAAAGTGGCAGATCCCAATGGGCAATCAACGGAAACCTGAGGCTATACTTGTGGTACTTGAGTTCCATACAGGTGCACGTCAATAGTAACACCTGTTTAACTCTGGTACCATAAATATATCGCGTCAGGTTACTGTGTATCGCTCTCTTAGGCACTGGTCAACTTTTCCTGCGCCACACTATATATATAGGGTCTTGGTAGTTGGCCTGGGTAAAGAGTCGACGGGCATAATTTGCATATCATTTAATTCTGTGCAGTTCTAAGTGCTGTGTATGATGTTCAGTGCGACACTTAAAAACACTGGAGTGCATGGACCATCCTCACAGCATAGACCGAACAGAAGCTAAGGTGCTAAGTCCCATCGCTGCTAAAATTACAAAAATGCTGTGTGCAGCTGACCCGCCTTTTACACCCTATGGGCCTGATGACCTTCTCACGGAAGGGTGTAAAAAGCAGGTAGAAGGGCGTAAACAGCAAGATACACCCACTTTACACTCAAATGGGTGTTAGACAGTTAACTGTGGGGTGTAAATTGTGCAATACGCCCTTTTAACACCTAAAGAGGTGTGAAATTTTTTAGTGTGTAGATACGTGCACACCAGCCCTTTAAAGTGCGCACAGTCGGTAGTTGTGTCACTGGAACCATATCATCAATGCCTTCATAATTTGCGTACATCTGGTATGCGTCATTTGACCTCATTTCTGAATGCCCTCATACTGACCTCACACCCCTCAGGCCTCACCAGTGACTTCACTCACACAGACCTGACGCTTCTCAAACCTCACGAGTGCACTCACAGGAGGTCTCATGAGGGGCACAACCTCATGAGTGCACTCACGGGAGACCTTATGAGGGTAAGACCGTAATGGGTGTGGGCTTGCGTTTGTCACTGCCGTGGGGGTGAGGGCGATTGAGGGTATGTGCTCAAAATGTGGAATTGGGCCTGTTGGTACTGCATGCCGGATTAAAAGCGCTAAAAACAGACTAGGACAACACACACGGAAGACGCGCTGACAACAAATTTATTTGACATGAGACGCACGTACTCATTGGGAAGCTCCCTGTACCACGATAACCTCCAGGATTATTGGCGAAGTTACCCTATCGAATTTATTTGACATGAGACGCACGTACTATAAAAGAGCTCAAAAACTCCCTCTGCTTTTCCGTTAAACCAATGGACGGACAGCTGTCACGTCTGGCTCCTCCCTCTGCAATCAAAAAGGCTTCCCTAATTTACCTCTCCCTACTATCACGGAACCTTGCCCACATCTGGCCCACATCTGGGCCACGCCCCTCTTGATCAACTTTGACTGATTTGAGGAGAAAAGCTGTCTGTTGGTAGTGCCAGCATAAATGCTCTCTTTTTAGGATCAACATTAGGTCCAAATATTGCAAGGCGTCATCTGCCATCCGCTCAATCGTAAAACGGAGGTCAGAAGCAGCACACTCAAAGACATTAAGAACAGAGTCAACAATACCACTATCAGCTTCCGCTACAACCAAGTAATCGTCAACATATCTATAAATCCGCTTTACCGGTAGCAGATCAGTTTTGATGCCCAGTTGGGCGTAGGTTGAGAGACACTGCACTCTTAAAAATGAACTTCACCGCATAGCACGCTCCTAGCCAACCATCATCTCGAATGATATCGTTATCTGCTCTGATTTGTTGAAAACGGGAGGCGTACGCCTTTCTGTGACAATTATGAACAGCATAAGTGTCACAAAAAAGGCGTACGCCTCTCGTTTTCAACAAATCAAGGCGGACAACGATATCATTCGAGATGATGGTTGGCTAGCAGCGTGCTATGTGGTGAAGTTCATTTTTAAGAGTGTGGGTTTCCGGAGAATTTGCTGGTGGATATGTGTACTAAGGTTATGGTAACTAGAAAGGGTAGTACCCCGACCGGGAGACAAGCGCACGCTCCCGCTGGAAGAAAGGCGCAGAGGGCGCTCCGAGCAGGAGGTATGCGTTCTTTCCTCAGTCGGCAGTTAGTATTTCGATGAGTTTCTCCAATAATCGCGTTCGGAAGCATTTTCTTGCGAGTTTATTTTTAGCCGAGACACTACGAGCATGCAGGGGCTACGTGTATTCCTGAACAAATGCGAGGCTTTCACATGAAAAACAATAACAACAAACGCAATTCGTACGATAACAGCCGACAGATTCTAGCGAGCGCAAAAAGCTGCCGTTTCTGGTCCAATTACATATTGTACCTTTTGGTTATCCGCCCTTTCCTCAGCAATACCGGCACTTTACTGCACAAACAGGATACATTTATGACTAGAACAATCTTACAGCCCTGCCCAGAAGTCTTGGCCACTAGCATAGCAGCTACCGCAACGAAAATAAAATAAATAATAAATAAAGCTTGTTTAAATAAATAATAAATAAATAAAGCGCTTGGCCTGGTCTTCCTGCGTGCTATATTAGTTCAGTCAAGACTGTTTGGACATATTCTTGCGTACTCTTCTCTGCTGTCTGTCGAGGTTTACGCCTTTCACGTAAAAATAAAGCCTTGTGATCAAATAAAACTTGCACATAGCACCTGTGAGTTCATTTATGTGGAGCTCACAACCAACTTTGGTGTGTCGAGGCTCGAGCACTGGTGGTCAACTCATGGAGGCTGCCAGGATGTAATTTGTACATGCTGAAAAACCTAGTGAAAGCTGCTTCAAAGGAAGCAGGGAAGAGGGGAAGGGTCCTTCTGTGCCGACGTATTCCCGGCGTCTACAGCTTCATCACCCATGTCAGGATCATATGTATTCCTTCTTGCAAGGCACTGGCGACTCCAAGTTGTGGTTCCTCTTCTTGCGCTGAGCGGGCAGTTTCTTGGAATTTGTCCGGGAATTTTTGGGTCCGGGGTTATTGTGCGTACCGCATCATCTTTCAGGGTAGGCCGGCCACGCTTCATCGGCTCGATCTTGACGTTCAAGACAAGTGCGTTGGCGTAAAAGCGCGTCGAAGTGTATTTCGCAAACGGCCGAATGCGTTTGGAGAGGCATGTCTGCACTTGGTGTACGCTGATTCCATTCTTGAAACCTTTCTGGGTCCTGCTAAACGGCGAAGAGCGCAAACTTTCCAGTTGCGGAACGGTATCCATGCAGTGTCGCAGCCGGGCACAAAACAGTGTTTCACACGCTGCTTACGTTGTCCAGGCATTCAGCGTCATCCCTGTGCGCTGAGAGAACCAAGTGGTCACTTGCCGAGAGACACGAAACGCTAAACAGGCAAAAAATAGACGCGCGGGCCGGGGACTCAAGCAAAACTTACGCGCGAACGCGGCGAACATAGCATACATCAGGCTCCCAGCGCCCGCTGGCGCCGTCTTCCAGCGGCGGCGTGTTCCGATGTACGGGAGAAGCGGCGCGGTTGAAGTACCACCCTTTCTAGCTACCATACTAAGGTTTTGAAGCGTTTGGGTTCGGATACCCTTCGTTTGAGGGAAGGGTTTTCGCAAGTGACTGTTATTCCCTACACTCTTAAAAATAAACTTCACCGCATAGCACGCTGCTAGCCAACCATCATATTGAATGATATCGCTATCTGCCCTGATTAGTTGAAAATGGGAGGCGTACGCCATTTCTGTGACACTTATGCTGTTCATAATTGTCACAGAAAAGGCGTACGCCCCCCGTTTTCAACAAGTCAGGGCAGATAACGATATCATTCGAGATAATGGTTGGCTAGGAGCGTGCTATGCGGTGAAGTTCATTTTTAAGCGTGTACGTTCAGTGTGTAAGCGTTTCTTTGCAGACAAGATGGGGGATCAGTGTTTCCCGAACGGCAACACAAGCGCCTGCTGCCGAACTACCAACGGCAGGAAGACTGTTCTTAACTTCATGACCTTCGGGGCCCTGTCACGTCACCTTAACACCCGGAAAACTGCAGCACGATACAGTTTACACTAAGCGAGAAAAGCAATTAATTTTGCCTGTAATGTGTGATCTACCAGATAGCTCCAATCGCTGAACATAAAAGAAAGGAAAACACAGCAAAAGAATAGACTCGAGGCAATATATGGTTAATGTATTCCATTTCATAGAGTTTCTCTGTACAGTATCTGTTCTCAGACCAACTTCTGTGTTTCAGAAACACGTACAGAAGTCAAACATAGTCATGATAATCTATGCTATTTTGTGGATTAAAATAAATCTGAAAATTGCCGTGCATCAAATACATAATGCTGCATTCGGGACGCCGTAATGCATAATATGGCTCGGATACCAGTGGTCAGACAATTGCGTAAATAATATTTCATCACGTGCTGGAAGCAGTGATTATTCCAGACTCACCAAACACCAGTTAACTTTTTCAGCTGTGTAGCCCCTACAGGGGCTGCCTTTGCGATTTCAGCTTTAGACACATGTCGGTAATTATATGTTAAGCTGTAATGACTTAATAATGATGACTCCCACTTCCCACTTTTTTTAACACCCCTCCATGCTTGGGATTCAGGATAAGTCACTGATTGGAAGTGCTGGCTGTTTCAACGGAACATTTATCTTGTTCTGAGTTTGACGGATTCAATACGTATTACCAATCTCGTCAAGCTTAACCTTTAGCATTAAGCCAAACCTTTCATTCGCTCTAACCTTTTTTTAAAGTTTGTTAAATCCTGAAAAAGTCTCGTAACAAATGAATTTTCTTGAACGCCCCACTTGCAAACAGTTCCCCCGCTGGACACATACCAATGACCTCGCCATGTTGCCGTCCTTTGGTCTTCCCGCCTCATCCCTCGCACTCTCTCGCTTCTCACATGACATATGACGTCCGCCATGAGGAGGAGCCCGTGTGACTCGAACTACAGCCGAAAAGAGTCTTCCTACTGCTCTGGGAAGTGAAGCCGACATTGGGGGCCACTCCAGTGACATCAGCGCTCGCCTTCCGGTTTCGGTTACATACATATCTATGGTAGCCTACAACGCACAGCTCCGGAATATACTTGGAGAGGCGTGGTAGTAGCGTGCCAAAGTGGCGTGTGCAAAGTGACCTTAGTGGGCTATTCAGGTAACGTCACCCTCGCGCAGTTCAAAAAAAGCTAGAGCTCATATTTAGGGTTCCAAATTTTCGGATTTATCCGGAAAAATCCGAAAAACTCCACTTAGCAGATGTTTTCCCTGATACCCAGGTTATTGTTCTTGGATACCTTTTGTGTCCTGGGTTTCTTCTGACCTTGGATACCGGCCCCTCCGCAACATTATAATGGTTTCCGTGAGCTTATCGGTGTAGTGCGTTCGCCTTATGATCACAAGATCGCGGGCTCGAATACGGCCGAGGAACTTTGTGGTAGGGTCAAGCTATGTAGAAATGCCGTCTTCCGCGAGGGACGTTACATACGGGATGCCGTGTGGTGAGCATTCATCGCAGGTGACCCTCAGGTTGGCAAAAGCAATCTTCAGACCGCTGTGGCGCCGCTCATGATTTCAGCTGTCTCGCGACGTAAACCCCGTAAACGACGTAGACCCCTATTATTAATAATAATAATAATAATAAATCCACCAATTATTATTGTTGTTGTTTCTGTTGTATGTATGTATCTGTATGTTTGTACTGTATCTATCAATGTGAATATCTTCCTGTTATGTTCTCGTTCGTGAATATGTCCTGAATATGTTATGTTTTGCGTAATCTGTATACGTTTGTATATATATGTGTATATATTTGTAAGTACTGCATTGTCTATGTGCGCCAATACCCAGGCTTCGGCTGTTCTTGGGCACGTAAATAAAGCTATTATTATTATACATAACTTAAAACCCGAGACTAAGGGACAAAAAACGACAACACAGACAAGGTCTGAAAGGTCGTTGAGACCTTGTCTGTGTTGTCGCTTGTTGTCGCCTAGTCTCGGGTTTTAAGTTCTGTGTCTATACCACCAGCTCGCTTGCTACCTCTCTATCCTCTCTATTATTTTTTTTTCTTTTTTGTCGTTCCTGTGCCCAGGACGGGAAGCCCGCTCTTATTGTAACTCCTATACGTCAGAATTTACAACCAACAGGCTGTCGCTATTTATGATAACATACCCTCTCTCCCCGTAGAATGAAATAGCTGTTTTCTCTCACAGACCGCTCCTGTATCATATCCGCGATGATACAGCGTCAGCCGTTGGCGCTGTGGGGTGGCACGTGCGTTGTTATCGCTATCGTGTGAGTGCACTTGTAATGACCCATGATCACGCTTTATAATATCGCGAATATGTGACGGCAATCACCAGTGTCACTGTTATCGATAACCAGCGATCCTCGGCTGAGCGCGTACAGTATCGCACCGGCGCTGCAAATAGTTTTCCTGTGAGTACGAGATGACGGACGCCATAGCAGCCACCGCTGATTACGCATGCGATTGAAATGGGCGCACACTATATCAGATGATTGTGATCGTGAGTTATCGTGAGTCAAAATGCCGAGCTCTGATGGAATGTTAGGCGACCAAAAAAAGTTTTCCCACAATTAGTGCAATCGTAGCGAAATTGGGACGCCTGCAATAGTCCCCTGAACCTTCCGTGCGCGAAACACCCTCCTTCGCCTTCACGATAGACACGTGATGAGCGCCGCCACGCGCGTCACTATGCGACGCGAGTGGTATTCGCGACTCCAGTGAACTATAGGTGGCGCCCCGAAATTCCAAGATGGCGGACGAGTGCAGGTCTCCGGAGCCAAGCGAGCGAAGGGACTGCAGTGTCGACCGAAGTATGTGAATCTGTTTCAGTTTTTCATATGCATAAACTGACGTGCTTCATGACAAAGAAGTTACTTTTGTCTCCTAGTTATCTCATACTGTGCCAGTTCAACTCAGAGAAGTAGGAAAAAGTTTCCGTCGTCGGAGTTTGTTTACAAACGTGAGTCGAACGAACGAAGGAGGCATTTTAGAATCTAAGAAGGCAAAGCAGGGATTAGTTTCTTAAGAAGCGTGACTTAGCAGGTATTTTGAAATGTGGATTAGTAGTCTGCAAGGTAATGCCATTTTTTAGTTTCTCCTCCAATAGTCCCGTAGTATGTGAGTGCTGCAAATGAACAACAGCTCCGTTCAAAGCGTAGTGTCTCTAGGAATTAGATAGTCCGAACTTTGATGCTCAAGTAATCGTAAAAAATTGTGATGAACAAGTTAAGGTACACATGGGCATTTGCAAGAACTCAAGAGATCGCGTCTTTGTTGGTTTGGTGATGACAAAACGTGCTCATATGACGTGACGTTTGCATAACTCTGACTGCATGTCAAATGCATACGTGAACGATACATATTTTGAAATCCCGTGGCACACACGCGCATATCTGACACTTTGTCTCCACTTAACACCATAAATGTGCAATTATTTAACATGCCATATGTTGCGCGGCGAAAATCTGAGCGCTGCAAACATGCTCTGGCACAGTGAAGTATTCTTTTTCTGCACTGCTCTTGGAATTCACGTACAACTTGGTTGATACTTTTATCTTTGCGAGTCATTGTTGATACAGTGTGAGACACCAGACAGCTTTCTCTCGCAGAGAACACCCATAGTGGATGCTTGTCTACGCCGCATTAGTACGGTGATATTGTTTACTTTGCATGAGGTTTGAAAATGCATACATGACAGCAAGACAAAGACATGCCGATTCCTTGTTCTGTATTCCGATGATTAATATTATGATGAAACCGCGGCGACACAGTCGATCACGAAAGCGTGGGATGGGTCAACACATATGAGAATTCCGTTCTTCTTGATTAGGGAATGATGAAAAGAAAGCGTAGCCTATTTCCAACATGCAGAGAAGAAATATGTACTATAACATTCCTGTTTTCGATTTCGATACATTCTTTGTTGCCGGCTTTCTGTCCATAAGCAGGAGAAACGTGTTCCGCTGTACTGCTTCCCTGCCCTGACGCGATCTCGAACCTGCACTCGCAGCTTTTCGAAATCTCCGCCAGGTGACTACGACTTCGCTGGAGTCGCGAATAGGGACGCTCCTCATTTGACCTGGGAACATGTGATCGAGGTGAGCAACACCGCGCAGGCCAGAGCCAGCCGCCGGCTCTAAAGCGAAACGCACCGCCTCGAAAATACTGTCGCCACCGGCGAGCCAGCTCGGAAGATCTCTGATTGGCTGCGCATTATATGTATAAATATTTGGATGCTCATTGGTCTCCAAGAACTGGCGTCAGTTTCCTTCGCGCTGATTGGGCGAGAGTCATTTGATTGAGGCGCGCGTATCCAAACGATCGGTCGAACGGAGGAGAAAGAAAAACGACGGAGGAGACATCGCGTCTGTCCGGCCACGCGTGTTCTCTCGGACTTCGGACTGCAACCGTTGTGCACGCAGACGCTAGGGCTGGTTTGAGGGTTTTGAATGCTTTAGATTTATATTGTGGCGAACTGCTAATGTGAGAACGGAATGGCACATCCACCTGATCATCACAACAGCGGGAAGACGAACATGACATGGAATCCCTGCACCTCCAAAGGACGCAGAAATCGTCAGAGAGGAAGTCTGCACTCTTTCCGACGTACTGCAGGTGAACGGTATGACAAGTTTGATTACTTTTTTGTGACCAAAGGAAGTAATGCAGGTTTATCACGTTAAGTGTATTACGTACAACATTTACGAGTCACTCGGTACGTTAGCGGCGTTTCATTGTGCAGTGCATTGCCGTAACTTGTACGTTTCTGATATGCCGCTAATCAAATTATGTGTGGTTATGCTAGTTGCTCCTCATGCACGTCGCAGCCGTTCATTCACTGTGATCTACGAACATTCGTGACAAATGCGCTTTGGTGTTCAAATACGAAATCAAGATCGATTGCCTATCATAGCAGTGATTTTCGTGCAGAGTTACGGATCATCAATAGATTTTGTTTTGTTTTGTTTTAGTTCTCCCGCAGCCATCGGCAACGACGACGCACATAGCTCAGCATTGGCTTCTGAACTGCCCTTCGATGTCGAAGCACCTAAAGCTCCAGTGAAGCCTGTTACAAGACAAAAAAAGATATGTACTGTAGCTTTTTCGAGGCAGTTCCCGAGGACAAATAAACTTGATTTGTCATACACCATCGCTCTTTGATTGTCTGCTTTGGGACAGCATGATCGTTGCTGTACAGCAATCACCGAAGACAAACGGACGAGGCTGGCGGGTAGGGGGGACGAGAGGAGAGACGAAAAACCAGACGAGAGAAGGGGGAGGAGGTTGAGAAAGGAGGTCGGTCTGCGCATGCGCACTGGGCCCCAGCTTTTTTCCCGCGCAGCAGCTCGGGGACGCTGTGAGTGGCTCCTGGAGATCACGTGGTTTAAGCGCCCGCCATTTTCCCTGGACCATTGCGTAAACGGGAGCTTCCGGCGGATGCCAGAGCGTCAGCAACCGCTTTGGAGATGAAAGGCGTTCTCCGGCTGCGTGATGTCCGAAACGGAGGGTTTGAAGGCTGTCAACGACACGACCACGATTTTTTGGGACTGGTGACACCACAGGAAGAACGTTGGGGCAGCCCGAAATTAACTGTATGTGTCTTGTACAGCGAAACCCCAGCGCTTCGCGACAGTGTGCAGCCCCGCTGACCATTTACACCGCACAGTTGGTTCAGTGGCTAACAGGTGACGCCACAGCACCGCCGTCATCGCTTGATTTCTGCTATTGTGAGTTCTGAGATTGCACAGAAGCCACGGATATATTACTCTTGTGATTGCATCCTTATTTTGTCAGGTTGCATACACGCTTTTTTTTGGAAACCGTGATATAAATCATATAAAGAACAGAAGTCAACAAGAAACAGCTCGCAATGTTCGTAGCAGACAGTTTTTCCTACCAACGAATCAGGGGGCTCTCTACCACAAACGTCACACTAGAGTGGGTGGTTCGAGAGAGTGGGTGGGCGATTTTGGCAAATTAATTGCGCCGCGGTGGAACAACTTTGGACAAAAATATTTTGTGGGGATGCTTTTCACATACTGCTTTAAAAGATGGTAGCTGTTTTTGGACATGTTAGATACCACTTTAATGCTCCTTTAAGTTCTAGGTTGCGGGGTCCGGTAACATTTCGATACGGTCCGGTCGGTCCGGAAATGTTTTGGGCTATGAGCGTGAGATATACGTATGTTAATTGCAGCTAACGAACGGAAGCGACAAAATTGCTGATTACAGTCTGCATATGAGCAGTCTGTCGAAGGAAGAAATCCGGAAGGCAAAAAGACCACACGAAGATATAACAATTTACTTGTTTCAAAATATTACTGGTCCGAGAAGGGACCCTGGAAGGAGTAGGGAAGATACATTAACTATAATATATACACATGATACACTCATGTAGTAGCGACAATTCTAAAGAAACTCGCAAATGAGTCGCAGTAAAGGGGCCCTGTTACATTTGCGTTCGTGACGATCGGCAACACGAGTGCTCTATATACCGAAGTTCAACATAATTTGTAATTTGTGTACCCCTGATCGATGTGTTCTAAACTGCTTTGCAAAGGTGCGCAATACGAGCGCAATGAGACGAGCAAGGCATAGCTTGGTGGCCTCACTCATAAGGACGCCTCACCCTACCTCACGACGATGACGTGAGGGTGAGTGAGGCCAGACCACGCTGAATGTTCCTCATGAGGACAGTCGTCAGGCATTGTCGCTCATGAGGCCCACAGTGAGGGCCCTCATGAGGCCAGTCGTCGCGAGGCCATCAATACGTGAAATTTTCCAAGGCAACCTGACGTTTTCTTTGCGGAAATGGGTTCCCCGTGGAAACTTTACACAGTATAGCACATATTAGGCAATTGCCGAAATAAATTCGTCGAAAATCCCTGAAGATGAGCCCTTGGCTCCGCCTCTTTTTTGACGGCTTTAAGTTGAGCGCAAAGCTGTGAAGAAAGGAGGTTACATTGACACGCCACACGAGGGGGGGGGGAGTGTTACAAGCCTTACCCACGGAACAAACACGCACGGTGAGTGCGGGAATCAGAGCTATCTTATCAAAAATGAGGTCACACGACGTGTTGACAGGTAGGGAAGGAAATACATTTTTGAAGCGTTTTGCACTCCGGTCTCAGTGAATGCGGTGAACAAGTAAAGGGCAGCGATGGCAAGCACCGTGTATTCCAACCAAGAAAAAACACGTATGATCATTGCTCTAGGGGCTGCAGGTGTGGACTATGACAGAGCTGTCCTCAAATACAGTCAAATGCTTCCAGGAACTAGGGTGCTCAGCTCGTCTTTTACCATAAGGCGTGCATTTTTGAGACTGTCCACAACAGGAAGTTTCCATTCCGTTAACCTGAGCCAGTCACACACAAGCACTGCCAATGAGTCGAGACAAACAGACAAGGTCCTGAAAGAAGTAGGAGATGATCTCCACGTAAAATCAGCGCACCCTGGCAAAGTGAGTACAGACATCAAAGTCAAGTGTGCTGAGGATACTACACAAGCACAAACTCCACCCGTACTACGTGTGCCTCCATCAACATTTCCAGCCGGGCGACAACGAGAAATGGCTGGATTTCTGTAACTGGATCTTATGCAAGACCGAGGAAAGCAGAAACTTTGTGGACCGGGTCATTTGGGCTAATGAGGCCCACTTCTGCCATAGCGCTCAAGTGAATCGCCACAACGCGCATTATTGGAGCCTAACAAACCCACACTGGCTACGGGACTGCAAGCATCAGTACGAGTGTGGATTGAATGCATGGGCTGGGATTTATAACGGAGCCATTATTGGGCCAATCTTTTTCACGGGATCCCGAAATGCCAACCGCCAATGTAGCGAAATTTTAAATGCCGTGTTCAGCTTTGTTGATGACCTGCCCCTTGCTGAATGGACCCGCGTGTGGTTTCAGCACGATGGAGCTCCACCTCACAGCGCTCGGCGTGCAGTACAGCTGCTCCGTCACATGTTCCGGGAGAAGTGGGCTGACCGGTTTGGTCCAGTGTCATGGCCCGCCACGTCTCCTGACTTAACGCCGATGGGCTTTTACCTCTGGGGTCGCATCAAAGACGAAGTGAAGTATGTATACAAAAGCGCACCACGATCGCCGGCTGACAGCAGGGGAAAATCACTGCTTTCTGCTCGTCGCTTTCCAGATCCGAAATAAAAAGGGCCGCGAAAGATACAATTCGGAGAGCCCACCTGTGCATTGCAGCAGATGGCGAACACTTCGAACACTTTTACCCATACCTGGTGCATGGTGATCTTTGGCTTTCACGCCTTTCGTTTTGCTTTCAACTTTCGTTTTTTTTTAAAGTTGGTTTGTCTTCTGTTGTTCAGGGAAACTTATCCTGTTCTGCATTCAAAGTGTCGCTAATGATAACCTAATAAAAGTACACAGGAAGTGTGTTGAATGTGAAGAAATCCGTAGCATGTTGAAACAAACGAATTCAAGAAAAGAAGAGTGCTGACAGGCGTTCGTGCATACAACTCTCTCTCTCTCTCACACACATACGCACATACGCAGGTTCATGACAATAAGGTGGTCCAGAAAAACTGCGAGACCGCTATCAGCGGTCATAGTGAAAACTGCCGCGTACGCACCCAAAAGCAAACACACTGAGCGAAACACGAATAAAGTAAAAAGAGCGCGACTCTGAAACTGACGTGGGTAAAGCTGATACCTGGCAGCGGAACTCTTCTGTGGGTTGGGTTTGTAACCCTTTCCCCCTCGAACTCCGAAACTCCGAAATTTTCCAACGCAATCTTGGAAAATTTCGGACTTCAATTCAAGAAATTAACTTTCCGTCAATTCAAATGAAATAGAAATATTACAAATATGTGACAAAAGTTATTGGCAGAAAAATATCCCTTGACCGCATGTCTCTCCGGGGCCTACGTTTTTTACTATGAATTTCTATCCAGGTTGGTGGACCACCCTGTATGAAGGCTACCATGAACAACCTAACAGGTGGGGGCATGTGACTTTTTCATGAGGTACTTTACAGTTAAGTCATGACTCATAACTGTCTTAGGCGGTCACGTTATGTTGTTGCATAAGGTACAACCCCGAGAATAGGGAACACGATTTCGTTGACGTTAAGCCGTGTCTTGAGCGCCACACTACCTCTTGTGGATTAGTTTTTCCGCCTGTTTACTGGAATAGCAGCGTCGTTTGGAGGGGCCCTGTACTGCGTTTTCAAAAGCGCGTGCAGCTGCTTTCCTCCACTAATTTCGAATGATTGCAACTGGACACACGCGTGCTGTGCCATGTGGGGTATTTTTGTATTTTCTTTTTAAACAAATGTTACTGCTGCCGGAATGTAACGAGGCTTTCTTTTTATTTTGACGTCTCTTGTTCTTAACAGCATCAAGTTCAATATAAAGCAGCCTGTACTGGGCTCCCCAAAGCCTGTGCGACAGCAATAATAAAGGAAGGACTAAGGAAGGATCTGACAAAGCAGAACAAACAAATAACAATAAAAAGATCTATGATGAAGAACCCGAGACTGGGGAAGAGACGAAAAACAGACGTTGAAATTGAGAGTTTGTGTGCGTTCGATCGTTATTGTAAAGGGGCTCGTTATTTTATTCCCCCCATTCCACCAAGCACTGGGGTAGAGTATCGCCTGTTGCGATGAAACTCCCCACTCTCCAAGGCCGACAATAAAGTTGTTGTTGTTTGTGTGCGTCGTCTGTGTTTCGTCTTTTCCCCAGTCATGGGTTTTTCATCATGGAGAATTTTCAAAATATTTCTTTGTCTCCTCGAAACGAAGCTAGGAAAACTGGAATCCCCGTGACTGTAGGGCGCCTTTGAAATGTAAAAGAAGGAAAAGGAAGAACAACAACAAAAAGGCACGATTGATTGATCACGGGCTTCCCGACACCAGGTAAGACCTTATTGTAGGTGCGATTAGTACCACCGTTGTGCCCAAACACTTCAGCTGTGAGCGTATCCTCCGATTCTGGCAGCAGCGTCACACGGTTTTGAGAATCGAGTACAGGATCTCTTCAAGCACTATTTGCCACCACCACCCGATCATTACCGCAACGGTACATCTGCACTGTAGTATTTCGGGGTCCACTTTACAGATGCCAAACACTGACGTTAAACCTCACTGTGACAGTAACAACTGTCACCACATATATCCAAGCACGGCACGAAACCCTATAAATAGGGGACCGCGTTTTCGATGTTTATTTTTGCGCGGATTCGGCGTATGTTTTTCGATGTTTATTGATTTTTGTGAATTCGGAGTTTTTCGATGTTTTTCCTGGCGTGTACATGGTTTACCCGACAGTTATCGGCGAATAGCAATTACAATGTATTTTCAGTGCACAACCAATGCGAATTGCCAGTTTCTTAAGTACCTGTTCTATAAGTGCTGCAAGAAATGACCAGACTGCGTTTGCTCACCTTGTTCGTTACGAGGATTCTTCAGATTCACGTAGTGCCGCGATTGCACGTGCTCCGATATGCGCGCCGCACCTCTTCCACAGCCCACGTTAACTGTCACGCGACAATACGACAACAGCTTCCTTGGCTGAGAGTTCAAAATCGTGATTTTCGCAAACGTAGTCCGAGGCCCTCTTCCTTTTTCTTCCCATCTCGGGTGGCGGAAATACGGGACCGCCGTGCGTGGAAAGTGGAGGTGTATGTACTGTCGTAACCTCTGCACTAAACAACTAGAGGCCGGTGACCGAGATTCTACTTGACGACACGTCCCCGAAAGGTTCACAAGCGCGGTAGGGCACCTACAGTGGCAGAATAATGAGATTCCGACCAGCGCACCCGATCCGGGACAAAAGGATTGACCCTGGAACACTCAATGTGGTCGCAGGTCATCCAACCATAGCAGATACCGAGAAAAGAGGAATAAAGGAAAGCTTGCTTGGCATGTTGCAATCTTAAGCTGGGCATGAGCAGCAATTTATCTGTCATGGTTCCTTGAATGTTCCACTGTATTCGACGTTTTTCTATTAAAACCGAATGAGCGGAAATTTAACCGGCGTATGTTTGTCAATGTTTTTCGGTTGAAATCGAAAACGCGGAACCCTACCTATAAACACCTTAATGCCGCGCAGTATCATGTATACCAACTACCGACACAGTAGTTCAACGCCGACGTCTCATGTGAACATGACGGAAAGTTCTTTTGAGGCTCACGTCCTAGGAGGCTACTGGCCGGTTTCACGTCAGTTCAGGCAGGCAGGTCCCATCGACCTCGTGGATTTTCACTATTTCGTTATATTTAGAAGCTCATCGTACATGATGACCAACTGCGGTAAAACAAATAATTTCTACGGAATAGTTTTCGCGCAAAAAAATCGAGAAAATCCGGCCCTGAATTCGAGTATTTCAGTTTTGCCGTGTTTGCGCGTATATCTTCCGAGTCTTAAAAGTTACTGCAGTGAAATTGTTTTATGCTTTAGTATTCCTACAGGCCAGCAGTCCGAGCGCAAATTTTGGCGCGCAGGAGCAACGCTCTGTGATATAAAAAATGTCCAACATGCTCTCTCGCGCAGTTTTGTCCCAACTTCGACGCGTGATTTCTCTGGCTGTAGATATTACTCACTGCCATATTTGGTATCAATTCACTCAGCTTTTAATGCTCTTTCATTTGTATGTATTGCGCGTATACGACCTACATGTATCTGCTGAAACAGGGAAATGTTAAGGTATATTTCGAAAAACAAGGATTTTGAGCGTCCGTTTCTCGAAAAGGTCCCATTTTATTTCATTTATATTTTGCCAGGACATGGTCCGATGTTAGACCTTTCATCTTACGTAAAACAATTATGCTTCAAAAAGCGCACACTCGCGATTAGAGCGTTAAAACGCGGCCCTAGTCTGCGTACGTACGTGTCGGAGCCCAGCTGCCGGTACCGCGGGATGGCGGACCTCGTGTCGATGCTCCCTTTGTTTGGGCAAGGTTGTCCGGCCTTAGCCTTAACTGAGCTATTCGTCAGCAAGTTTTTCACTTCCTGCTGAAGAAATAATTCACGCCTGGGAGTTAGTTATTTCCAACAAAGCATCTGAATGAAATCCTACGTTGCCGTAAAGCCGTATTTCAACGGCTAGGTCAAACTCAATGGTCAGCGAAGGTAAAACCTCACTCTTGGAAGCTCCGCACACGGAGATACCAATACTGTACAAATAAATATGGAGTCAGGAATTGCTTTTGACAGGGTTCCCGCAAGTTCCTGCGAAGCTTGCTGTACTACATTTTACTGTGCAGAGGGCTTTTAGCACAAAACGTGTGTTCTGTGCTGAACTTGCAGCAGTACATTTCTTCTCAGAGATAGGGAAGTGGGTGGGTTCTCGCATTTGTCATAGTTACACTAGTGACGTTCAGAGCAGAGTCATACGGGAGACGCACCTAATGCACTTCTATTTCGCTCAAAACTGGACAGTAGCCATGCCTAGCGAAATACAAGCGTGCCACTGGGGAAAATAGATTTCCATATTCACATGTGCGGTAACAGCTGCACGGAAACAGACAGTTTTTTTGTTGTGAGCGAAGACTTGTGTCACGATTCAGCACAGTCACTGTTGGCTTCCATACCTATTGAAGAATGGCCTGACGAGAATGTTCCTGTTGCAGTTAATGATTTACGTGTCAGATGGAGCGGCAAGCCATTTTAAAAATCGGCATACGTTATATAAGCTCTCCAAATCTACTTTTGCGAGCGCGACATGGCTGTTCAGGAACAGGCCACGACAAAAGTGCGTGTGACAGGATCGGTGGAATAATCAAGCACCATACCACGACACCTAACTTGCGTTCACTCGAGCAAGACGCAAGCATAGAGTCGCAAGATATGGTAGCGTGCTTTCCAAAACACCTAACGCGCATCCATTTACTCCATGTACGGGCTGGGGACGTGGCTTTTGTTAGAACGCAAAAGAAAAGGGAATAGGTAAACGTATACCTCATCCAAGTGGCATACAAGGTTCACCCCCCCCCCCCCCCCCCCATACGTGGCAAAGTACATGGGAAAGTCGAGGCTGAGAAACATTCATGGCTAGTACCGTGGACAGTGAATGCAAAATAGTGATGTTTTCATAGAAAGTGAGTGAAATCATTTGTTGCTGTCATTGCAAAATACTGCTTTTTCGCAGTCTTGTAAATATATCGACATAAACTACCACTTTTGATTACATAAAGTTGTCCCATTCTTGTGCGACATTACAGAAGGCCCGCCATCCCGCGATACCGGCAGCCGGGCTCCGACACGTACGCAGCAGACTAGGGCTGCGTTTTAACGCGCCAATCGGCAGTGTACGCCTTTTGAAGAGAATTTTTTTACTTAAGATGAAAGGTCTAACATTGGGCCATGTCCTGGCAAAATATCAGCCAAATAAAAAGCGGCCTTTTCAAGAAACAGACGCTCGAAATCCTTGTTTTCTCGAAATATACCTTAACATTATTACCATATACCTCAACACAATATACCTTAACAAGATACCTGTAGGTGGTATACGCGCAATACATATATCAGATGAAAGAGCATTAAAAGCTGAGTGAATTGACACCAAATATGGCAGTGAGGAATATCTACAGCCAGAGAAATCACGCGTCGACGTTGGGACAAAACTGCGCGAGAGAGCATGTTCGACATTTTTTATATCACAAAGCGTTGCTCCTGCACGCCAAAATTTGCGATCAGGCTTCTGGCCTGTAGGTATACTAAAGTATTAAAAAATTTCACTGTAACTTTTAAGACTCGGGAGATATACGCGTGCAAACACGACAGAACTGAACCACTCGAATTCAGGGCCGGATTTTTTCTCGATCTTTTTGCGCGAAAACTATTCGGTAGAAATTATTTCTTTTACCGCTGTTGGTCATCATGTACGATGAGCTTCAAACTATAAAAAAAAATAATGGAAATCCAGGAGGTCGATGGGACCTGCTTGCCTGAACTGACGTGAAACCAGCCTACTGCCTCCTAGCATAGCTGGGCGAAGTCACTCATGAGGGCCCTCATGAGTGCCCCTCACCCTCACCTCACGCCTTTGAGGTGAGGATGAGCCCGCGATCAGGCCATCCGTGAGTGCACTCATGAGGTCTGAGGGGCGCCAGGTCTGTGTGAGTGAAGTCATGGTGAGGCCTGAGGGGTGTGAGGTCAGTATGAGTGCATTCAGAAATGAGGTCAAATGACGCTTACGAGACGTGGGCAAATTATAAAGGCACTAGTGATATGGTTCCAGCGACCTAGCCATCGGCAGGGTGCACTTTAAAGGGCTGGGGTTCCTGTTTTTAGCAATTTCGTCTACGTCGCGGTGCGAACACAGCCAAGCGTCCTGAGCTGACGGATTAGTTGGTGATATGGTTCCAACGACCCATCTACCGGCAGGGTGCAAAATAAAGCGCTGGTGTGCCCGTTTTGAGCAATTTCGTCTACGTCGCGCTGGAAACACAGCAAAGCGTCCTGAGCTGACTGATTATTGGTGATATGGTTACAGCGACCCAACTGTACGCAGTATGCACTTAAACGGGCTGGTTTGCTCGTTTTAGCAATTTCGTCTACGTCGCACTGGGAACACAACAAAGCGTCCTGAGCTGACTGATTATTGGTGATATGGCTCCAGCGACCCAACCACACGCAGTGTGCACTTTCAAGGGCAGGTGTGCCCGTTTTTACCAATTTCGTCTATGTCGCTCTGGGAACACAGCAAAGCGTCCTGAGCTGACTGATTACTTGGTGATATGGTTCAGTCGACCGAACTACACGTAGTGTGCACTATAAAGGGCTGGTGTGCCCGTTTTTAGCAATTTTGTCTACGTCGCGCTGGGAACACAGCAAAGCGTCCTTAGCTGACTGATTACTTGGTGATATGGTACCAGCGACCCAGCTACAGGCAGGGTGCACTTTGAAGGGCTTGTGTGCACGTTTTGAGCAATTTCGTCTATGTCGCGCTGGGAACACAGCAAAGCCTCTTGGCTGACTAATTACTTGGTGATATGGTTCCAGTGACCCTACTACCGGCACGATGCACTTTAAAGCGCTGGTGTGCCCGTTTTTAGCAATTTCGTCTACGTCGCGCTGTGAACACAGCAAAGCGTCCTGAGCTGACTGATTACTTGGTGATATGGTTCAGTCGACCAAAATACACCTAGTGTGCACTTTAAAGGGCTGATGTGCCCGTTTTTAGCAATTTTGTCTACGTCGCGCTGGGAACACAGCAGAGCGTCCTGAGCTGATTGATTACTTGGTGATATGGTTCCAGCGACCCAACTATACGCCGTATGCACTTAGAAGCGCTGGTGTGCCGGTTTTTAGCAATTTCGTCTATGTCGCGCTGGGAACACAGCAAAGCGTCCTGAGCAGACTGATTACTTGGTGATATGGTTCCAGCGACCCAACTATACGCCGTATGCACTTAGAAGGGCTGATGTGCCCGTTTTTAGCAATTTCGTCTATGTCGCGCTGGGAACACAGCAAAGCGTCCTGAGCTGATTGATTAGTTGGTGATATGGTTCCAGCGACCCAACTATACGCCGTATGCACTTAGAAGGGCTGGTGTGCCCGTTTTTAGCAATTTCGTCTACGTCGCGCTGGGAACACAACAAAGCGTCCTTAGCTGACTGATTACTTGGTGATATGGTACCAGCGACCCAGCTACCGGCAGGGTGCACTTTGAAGGGCTTGTGTGCACGTTTTGAGCAATTTCGTCTATGTCGCGCTGGGAACACAGCAAAGCCTCTTGGCTGACTAATTACTTGGTGCTATGGTTCCAGTAACCCTACTACCGGCACGATGCACTTTAAAGCGCTGGTGTGCCGGTTTTTAGCAATTTCGTCTATGTCGCGCTGGGAACACAGCAAAGCGTCCTTAGCTGACTGATTACTTGGTGATATGGTACCAGCGACCCAGCTACAGGCAGGGTGCACTTTGAAGGGCTTGTGTGCACGTTTTGAGCAATTTCGTCTATGTCGCGCTGGGAACACAGCAAAGCCTCTTGGCTGACTAATTACTTGGTGATATGGTTCCAGTGACCCTACTACCGGCACGATGCACTTTAAAGCGCTGGTGTGCCGGTTTTTAGCAATTTCGTCTACGTCGCGCTGGGAACACAACAAAGCGTCCTTAGCTGACTGATTACTTGGTGATATGGTACCAGCGACCCAGCTACCGGCAGGGTGCACTTTGAAGGGCCTGTGTGCACGTTTTGAGCAATTTCGTCTATGTCGCGCTGGGAACACAGCAAAGCCTCTTGGCTGACTAATTACTTGGTGATATGGTTCCAGTGACCCTACTACCGGCACGATGCACTTTAAAGCGCTGGTGTGCCGGTTTTTAGCAATTTCGTCTATGTCGCGCTGGGAACACAGCAAAGCGTCCTTAGCTGACTGATTACTTGGTGATATGGTACCAGCGACCCAGCTACAGGCAGGGTGCACTTTGAAGGGCTTGTGTGCACGTTTTGAGCAATTTCGTCTATGTCGCGCTGGGAACACAGCAAAGCCTCTTGGCTGACTAATTACTTGGTGATATGGTTCCAGTGACCCTACTACCGGCACGATGCACTTTAAAGCGCTGGTGTGCCGGTTTTTAGCAATTTCGTCTACGTCGCGCTGGGAACACAACAAAGCGTCCTTAGCTGACTGATTACTTGGTGATATGGTACCAGCGACCCAGCTACCGGCAGGGTGCACTTTGAAGGGCTTGTGTGCACGTTTTGAGCAATTTCGTCTATGTCGCGCTGGGAACACAGCAAAGCCTCTTGGCTGACTAATTACTTGGTGATATGGTTCCAGTGACCCTACTACCGGCACGATGCACTTTAAAGCGCTGGTGTGCCGGTTTTTAGCAATTTCGTCTATGTCGCGCTGGGAACACAGCAAAGCGTCCTTAGCTGACTGATTACTTGGTGATATGGTACCAGCGACCCAGCTACAGGCAGGGTGCACTTTGAAGGGCTTGTGTGCACGTTTTGAGCAATTTCGTCTATGTCGCGCTGGGAACACAGCAAAGCCTCTTGGCTGACTAATTACTTGGTGATATGGTTCCAGCGACCCAACTATACGCCGTATGCACTTAGAAGGGCTGGTGTGCCCGTTTTTAGCAATTTCGTCTACGTCGCGCTGGGAACACAACAAAGCGTCCTTAGCTGACTGATTACTTGGTGATATGGTACCAGCGACCCAGCTACCGGCAGGGTCCACTTTGAAGGGCTTGTGTGCACGTTTTGAGCAATTTCGTCTATGTCGCGCTGGGAACACAGCAAAGCCTCTTGGCTGACTAATTACTTGGTGATATGGTTCCAGTGACCCTACTACCGGCATGATGCACTTTAAAGCGCTGGTGTGCCGGTTTTGAGCAATTTCGTCTACGTCGCGCTGGGAACACAACAAAGCGTCCTTAGCTGACTGATTACTTGGTGATATGGTACCAGCGACCCAGCTACCGGCAGGGTGCACTTTGAAGGGCTTGTGTGCACGTTTTGAGCAATTTCGTCTATGTCGCGCTGGGAACACAGCAAAGCCTCTTGGCTGACTAATTACTTGGTGATATGGTTCCAGTGACCCTACTACCGGCACGATGCACTTTAAAGCGCTGGTGTGCCGGTTTTTAGCAATTTCGTCTATGTCGCGCTGGGAACACAGCAAAGCGTCCTGAGCAGACTGATTACTCGGTGATATGGTTCCAGCGACCCAACTACTGGCAGGGTGCACTTTGAAAAGCTGGTGTGCCCGTTTTTAGGAATTTCGTCTACGTCGCGTGGGGAACACGGCAAAGCGTCCTCAGCTGTCTGATTACTTGCACTCAGAGAAAAATATATACCTTTAGAGGTATAGATCGCCTGCTCAATAACTTAGCCCTTCTTAGGTATTATTTTATACCTCGGTTACAGGTATAAAAAATAGTCCTCAACAAAGGGCTATATGCCATACCTTTAGGGGTATAGCTCTATACCCCTGTGAAGGTCTGCACGAGTACCATCATGGTGTTACATCACACCTAGGTATAGGTATTTTTAGAGGAAGGAACTAGAAAAATCACCTTTGGAGGGACGAAAGTTTTTGACATACGCACACACACGCACTACAAACACACGCAAACGCATGGTTGGCACGCACGCAAACGCATATGGTTGTGAAGTAGGACGAAAACCTCGTGCACATTACTCGGCATCTAAAAAAAAGAGAAAAGAAAGTGGAGTTGAAATCTAAAGAAAATTTTCAGGGAGCAAGACGCTCTGCGCAGTCATCAAGTGTGTATCACGATGTATCGTGAGATAGACATATACTGATATACTGATGGCGACTTGACAAACTGTGGAGCAGCTTTCGTCTGGTACGCAACCCTAAGGGTGAGGACATCTAGATTCCACATTCCAGCAATGAAGATTTGATGCAGCCATAAACTAACCATGTGGATTTAGATAGTACTGTATTGATGTGTATGTTTCTTAGTTAAATATCCGTTTAACTTAGCTGATACCGTCTCAAGAAAAAATAATGATGATGTGATACAGCACGTTGCGGAAGTAAAGGTATAAAAAAACCATAAAAGTATAAAGAAACAGAAGGTATAAACAGCCTCATCGTATCCGTGAAACGCATAGCCTGGTGATCTATTGCTGGTACTGGATATGAACGCATGGTGATGAGGTATAAATATGGTACGTTAGCCCTCCTTTATACCTCTTTCATACGCTTGAGAAGGGTTGGAGGTATAAATAGGAAATGTGTACCTCTTCTATACCCTCCAAAGGTATATATGTGAAGCAGAAGGTATAAAAGAGGTATAAGAGCACATTATTATACCTTATTAATACCTTTTTTTCTAACAGTGTGGTGATAGGGTTCAATCGACCCAACTACACGCAGTGTGCACTGTAAAGGGCTGGTGTGCCCGTTTTTAGCAGTTTCGTCTATGTCGCGTTGGGAACACAGCAAAACGTCCTGAGCAGACTGATTACTTGGTGAGATGGTTCCAGCGACCCAAGTATACGCAGTGTGCACTTAAAAGGGGTGGTGTGCCTGTTTTAAGCAATTTCGTCTACGTCGCGTTGGAAAAAAGGCAAAGCGTCCTGAGCTGACTAATTACTTGGTGATATGGTTCCAGGGACCCAACTACTGACAGGGTGCACTTTAAAGGGCTGCTGTGCCTGTTTTTAGCAATTTTGTCTATGTCGCGCTGGGAACACAGCAAAGTGTCCTGGGCAAGCTGTGTTCCCAGCGCGACGTAGAGGAAATTGCTAAAAACGCGCACACCAGCCCTTTAAAGGGCACCCGGCCGGTGGTTGGGTCGCTGGAACCATATCGCCAAGTATTCAGTCAGCTCAGGACGCTTTGCTGGGTTCCCAGCGCGACGTAGACGAAATTGCCAAAAACGGGCACATCAGCCCTTTAAATTGCACCCTGCCGGTAGCTGGGTCACTGGATCCATATCACCAACTAATCTGTCAGCTCAGGATGCTTTGCTGTGTTCCCAGCGCGACGTAGACGAAATTGCTAAATACGTGCACACGAGCCCTTTAAATTGCAGACAGCCGGTTGTTTGGTCGCTGGAACAATATCACCAAGTAATCAGTCGGCTCAGGACGGTTTGCTGTGTTCCGAGCCTGACGTAGACGAAATTGTGTCGCAGGAACCATATCATCAATGGCTTCATAATTTGCGCACGTCTGGTATGCGTCATTTGTCCTGATTTCTGAATGCCCGCATACTGACCTCACACCCCTCAGGCCTCACCAATGACTTCATTCACACAGACCTGGCGCCCCTCAGACCTCATGAGTGCACTCACAGGAGGTCTCATGAGGGGCACAACCTAATGAGTGCACTCACGGGAGACCTTATGAGGGTAAGACCCTCATGGGTGAGGGCATGTGCCCATGAGGGGCGTGAGGGTGAGGGCGAGTGAGGGCATGCGCCTGTGAGGGCGGTGAGGGTGAGGGCGATTGAGGTCCCACCAAAATGCCCACCTATGCCTCCTAGTGACTTGAAGACACGTGAGGCCATGTGGGTTCTCATGAGTTGAAGGTACGTGAGGCCATGAAGGCCCTCATGAGGTGAGGGCACGTGAGGATGAGGACACGTGAGGCCATGTGGGTCTTCATTAGGCGAAAGTACGTGAGGCGCCGTGAGGACATGAGGGTCCTCATGAGGTGAGGACAAGTGAGAATGAGGACCCTCATGAGGGGAAGATACGTGAGGCCATGAGGGTCGTGAATAGCCTCGTGAGGTGAAGGCATTTGAGGATGAGGATGGTGAGGCCTTTCGGGATCCCGATGCCCTGAAGTGAGGTTTGTGAGGGCAAAATTTGAAATGGAATGTGCGAGTGAGGGTGACTGAGGTCAAGTTACTAGTGAGGAAACTTTGGTGAGAGTGACTGAGGCCGATAAAGACCGTGCTTCCTGAGGTGAGGATGAGTGAGGGGTAGAAAAATTCCAGTAAAATTTCAGACAGATGGTTATCAGTCTGCGAAGTTTGGGATGGGCTAACCCCCGTCTTCTATTTGTAGAACGCGATCGAAATGTATGACGTTTGCTAGATGAAACCCTGTATATGATGCGTTATCCGGGTGTTTCATCCGCGGCATGTTTAGACGTCTATTATGCCACCATGTGCTGCACGGATAAATATGTGGCGTTGGTCCGACGTACCCTTCTTGATTCTTCAACACTCTCAACTGAGATTATGTTTCTTCGGACTCAAAATTTGAGGCTTGAGCCCAGGTTGAAGGTAACAAAGGCTATACTGACAAACTTTACTTCTCGTCGGGCAAACGGAGGAAGGCGTTTGTCGATCCCCGTAAATAGTCCTGAAAGGACGAAAATAAATTTTATGCAACACTCACACTTATATTTATTCACTTGTTTTGTCGCTGAATGACAGGGTCCACAAAAAACAAAAACCCACAGTCCATAGCTTGACGAGGTCACTGGCATCACTACGCTTGCAGCATCATGATTGATTATTACATAAATCCTATGTTCACACAATAACACGCAGCAACAGCAATTACATTATGAATAATGATGTCATGGGCTGTTTCCCCGTTTATAGGATGCGGTACCCAAAGCATGCGGGTTGATATGATGTGATATGTAGAAAAATATACGATTTCATGACAATTGGAAACACGTTCTTTTATCCACTAAAGCGTTTGGCAAATACACGTTTCGGGGAGCTGAGCAGTCTGTGATCGATTCTATTCAAAAGTACCTGAAGTGTCTGCGGAGTCATTTGTGCACCATATGATGTCCTTCATCTCCTAAGAGACCATCCGTGTTTGTGACGGGACGAATAACAAAATTTCAAAACTAATTTGCAATTTGCACTGACAGGATTGACTGTTTGCACTGACTTCTGTCTAAGTCAAGCATATTGTTCATGATCTTATGTGAGCAGTACAGGGATATATTATATTTTTTCAAATAACCCAATTGAGAATGGCAAGCGTTCCATACATCACGTAGTCCTGAAACTTACATATTCCTCTTCTTATCGAGGCTTAGACAACGGTAACGAAATATAATTAATTTCACTATACCATGGTTGAAGAAAACATATGTAAGTAATGCAATCCCATCCATGCTTTGCCTTATTACTTTGGGAAAGTACTATTTGTCGTCTACATCGGCGTGGGAAAGATTTGTGTGATGCCATTTGGCATCACGGAATATCAATTATTCAGTGCTCGATTTCTCTTGGGACTAGCACCTTGGAGTGCTGGAGAGAATACAATTAGCTAAAAGATGGTTTTGTGCTTTGCATTATATGCGCGTTATAGGCGCGCGTTTTATGCCGCAAGGTACGGCTCAAGCCCGCTTGAACCAAGTAAGCAATGATAACACGAGAGATAATAAGGCGCACAATCTATTGGGAGGAAACACTCTAAAGGGCTCCGATAACTGTTCTCAGGACTGGACTGAATCAGTTGGTAACGTCAACGGGCAATGAAGTGTCTTCTGGTGATCTGCTGCCTGTTGTGTGGAGCTCAAGCATGGCTCGGAGGACTCAGGATGATGTACAGGTGAGTAAGTAGTGAGTACATCCTGTTTTTCTCAGTCTGTCAGTGGTGGCATGGTAGCGTATCGTAATCGGCATTAAAGTGCCGTTGCGGACTCAATCCCTTGTCTTCATAATCGTAGCGAGTTTATATCATTGCAATCTGCGTACATCACACAGTATTCTCTTAAGCAGCAGGAGAGAGAAGCAGAAGCATCACAAAATCGATTTCTAGTTTTGAGAAGTGTGGCGTCATGTCAGGCCAAATCTCCCCAGACGTCTGGCAACGTTGCGCCTCGAAGGTCGATTTCTGTTTTCTCACCACAGGCTGCTGGTGCACTTCCGACGTGTGTGGAAGAGAGAGAGTCAATTTCTCTCAAGCGGTAACGCCACTGAACTGTAAAAGCCACATCGATATAGGGTGACAGCATACAAAACTTTAATACGTCAACTTTTAGATTACTTGCGGCCACATTGAGTGTTCCAGGATCAATCTCTTTGTCCAGGATTGGGTGCGCTGGTCGCAATTTCATTTTTCTGCCTATTGTAGGTGACCCACCGCGCTTGTGAACCTTTTAGGGACGTGACGTAGAATCTCGGTCACTGGTCTTTAGTTGTTTAATGGAGGGGTTACGACAGTACATACACCTCCACTTTCCGCGTACGGCGATCCTGTCTTTCCGTGGCACCCGAGATGGGAAGAAAAAAGAAGAGGGCCTCGATGTTGTCGTATGCAAGTATTGTCGCGTGACAGTTAATGTGGGCTGTGGAAGAGGTGCGGCGCGCATATCGGAGCACGTGCAATCGCGGCGCCACGTGAATCTGAAGAATCTTCGTAACGAACAAAATTGGGCAAACTCCTTCTGGTCGTTTGCAGCACTTACAGAACCCGCGAACTAAAGAGCGCGCAGCAATCTGGCAAGAACCTCGGCAAGTATGCTTGCATTTATTACAGTAAGCTTAAATGAGTTGTGCTTTCGTTGATTTCGTGAATGCGCCATCACCTCGGTGTGGAAAGTTGCTTTTGTGATTTCACAAAACTGGTAATTCGCATTGGTTGTTGTTGTTAAAATGACAGTCCGGTCGAAAACATAGGTCTGGGAAACATCGCTTATGATTTCTAATACTCCTCACAACAACTGTGCAAAATATTTCAGAAGAAATCGTATCGCACGACTTATAATCGACTTTTTTTTGTGCCGCAGTTGGTCCTGGGTAAAGGCCGCAGTGAGCTCTCGCGTGACGTGCAAAAGAGCAATGCCGCACGTGACTTGCGCATGCCTGTTTGTGCGATAGTTGATTGTTGCGTGCTAGCATTTGTCCATTATGATGTTTTTGAGTAGCAATCACGCGTTATGTAGACTAAAATGCAGAGTAGCGTTAATGTAAACACAGGTATCACGACGTAGCCTTCTGTTCAGTACACTCATAGACAAGAACACCTCTCTGCATTCCCAGCAACGGCGCAGTCCTCCGCTCCACTTTGTCCATTGGGGGCGTCATGCTCACGTGACGGCTGACGTACATAGAGGATCCTTGGGGCAAGGAGTATGCGAGGGAGAAAAACGAAACCGGATGTCTTCAGAGGAGTATCTTTTATTCGATATCTCGAAAACCACGCCATTTTGTGAGCTGAAACTTTCCACCCAGCATGTAAGCCTCCGTGGCAGTTGGAAAAAATCAACTTCCGTTTTTTTTTCGGACTGTCCCTTTAAGGCTGCGTTAGACGCGCACAGCACTGAAATTACATTGTAATTGGTATTCGCCGATAACTGTCGGGTAAACCATGTACAAGCAAAGAAAAACATAGAAAAACTCCGGTTTCACGAAAATCAATAAACATCGAAAAACATACGCCGAATCCGCCAAAAAAAGTAAAAATCGAAAACGCGGAACCCTACTCATGTTGTGAGTTTCGTTGCAGAAAGCAGTTATTCAATTGTTCTTTTTTTTTTTTTCCTTCCACTGCTCGCGAATGGAACAAGTTACTATCATACCCGTTCGGCAGCTTTTTCGAAGGCAGTTATGGCCAACCAAGCATGTTAAAATAGGTGATCACTTGTTGTCTTGTAGTTTTTCGTTATGTTAGACTCGGTGTGAGCCACATGGATGCTGTGTCCTTTTGTTGTCCTTCCTTGTGCTCTCTGTGCCTTGGGCCTCAACTGATGGCCAGCAGTATTCTCCAAATAACAAGAAAATCAATATAATTTTGTACGCTCTTATGAAGGACGGGAGGGGGGAGTGTCGAAATAGCTGGCCGCACTCAAGGTGGGCATCGTCACGACTATAGCTAAAAGAAAAAAAAAAGGGGGGGAGAAGAGAGTTGACGATTTCAAAGTGAGGCATAGGCAGGATGACCGGTACTGATGGGACAGAGGTGTATTGTAGATGAGAGGTGCGCTAGAGTGGTCTTTCCACTGGAATCCTCCATGGAGCCGATCTTGAACGGTTGCGAGTTCGTGAACGCAGATCCCATGCGTAACGGATGGAACATTGTCTGCATGACACGGGGAAGACCTTCGTGGGAAGACAGGGTCGATGATTCTGCATGTATGCCAGGATGACGCACTTCAACTAGCTGTTTGACGGTCATGTGCCTATCGGTGTCGCCCGGAACTGGTAAGGATGGACTGCAGCTGAGGTGTGCTGAGGATGCTAGCGATCCGCTCGTTCGTTCCCCTGATGCCGACATGAGACGGGATCCATTAAACAGTAAGATCACCTCCGGTTAGCTTATGCTGGGCACACGACCTCCTTGTACAGCGGGCTAAAATGCTACCACGCATGGGGTTCATCACGTTACAGAGGGCACTTCTGGAGTCCGTAAGTAAAACGGCCTTAGCTATTCCAGCGACTTGGACCGCAGTAGATGCGTGTAACAAGCCGAGGAGTTTTGCCATCGTAGATGAGATAGGGTAACGAGCTGATTTCCTTTGCCAAGACATGTTCATTGATGGGATGTAGTACGCACTGGTAGCGCTCTCGGCACGGTGGTCAATGGAGCCATCCGTGAACACCACAGTATGCGTGTGGTAGGCGTCGCTTATCAGGTTCTCAGCCGCCATTCTGGCCACCAGTGGGCTGGACTCACTCTTCTTCCGTAAACCCGAGATGTGAAGCGTTGTAGCGGGCACGAACTCACGCATGGCGGCGCAGGTGGACTAGCTGGGAGCCGAGGAAGAGCTCCCATGTTGGCTTGAGAGCTGGTGGCGAGCTCACTAGCCAGGCGCCCCAGGGATGTGTGTGTCCTTTGTTCGAGGTCTGTGAAGAGGGAATGCTTGTGATAGATGTTGCCGCGGTATCCAGAAAATGGAGTCCCTTGAGCTCAGAGTGGACACTGACAGGCTTTTCCTTAGCTTCCAGGTACGTTTTGATGACGCTAGAAAAAGTAGGAAGACCAAAGGCAGTTCTTATTCCGGCGCGATGAAGGCGCTCAAGGGCCTGCCACTGTGTAGGCGCAAGGTCTACGTACGGCGCCACGTAGAGAATGTGTGACAACATGAGGGCTTTGTGCAGTGTGAGCAATGACCGCGCATTGCAGCGCCATGACTTACCGTTGATTCTGCGAAGCAGGTTAAGCGTTTTCTTTCCTTTGCAGATAGTCTCGTTCATTGGTTAGACAAGCGTAATGCTCATCGATGGTGACACCAAGATATTTACATGACGCGCGTCTTGGAATGGGAGTGTTATTAAAGCTGAGGCTAGGGAAGTCTTTGCCCACCTACACTCTAAAAACAGAACTTCACCGCATAGCACGCTGTGCGCCAACCATTGCCGTGAATGATATCGTTATCGCTTCTGATTCGGAGAGGCGGGCGTACGCCCTTTTGTGGCAGTTTGGATATATGAAAATTGCCACAAAAAGGCATACACCCCCCTCTCTCTTCGAATCAGAAGCGATAACCCTATCATTCTTGGCAATGGTTGGAGCACAGCGAGCTATGCGGTGAAGTTCCTTTTTTTTTTCTATAGTCGTAACAATGCCCACTTGAGTGCGGCCAACAACGGCAAGCTACCTCGACCCCCCCCCCCCCCCCCCATGACCCTCTGTTTTTAGAGTGCGAATAACGCAGACGGTTGGGCTTGTTGGTATTCCATGGCAAAGGTGCAAAAAACGCTGCAAAGTGTTACGAAACGGACAGTGGAAGACAAACAGGAACGGGCGAGGTGCTCGTTCCTTCCTTTGCTTTTAGAGTGCACTCTCCACGGGAAATGCAAGCCATGTATTTTGACTTCTCTGGCGACGCTTCCAGCCCTCTCGCAAGCAGCGCTGCATTGAGCCCGCTCAAGGCAATACCAGCTGTGTCACGAACTTTCTTATTGTTCGTTCCCACGATGCGGAGACAGATGTCGTCCGCGTAGATAGTGAGATGAAGGGCGTGTGGTGCAGGGCGGATTCCTCGGTGAACCCCGGCCATGATTAGGTTGAATATAGGGGATAACGCTGCCTTGTGGGACTCCTCGCTCAAACTTCTTCATGGAACAATACACCCGCGGACAGAGACGTCGAACGTTCTGTTGGATAGAAAGTCACAGAGATATCCCAGCAGACGGCCAGTGACACGGGCTGCTTCGAGCGCAGCTAAACATGCCGAGTGCGTTACCGAGTCGTATGCCTTATTCACATCAATGGAGAAAGCGAGAACAAACGCATTGGACTCTCTCGCTTGCGTCATGCTAGTAGCCACCTTTCCTTTCTTTTTTCTTAATAAACATGTCCCCCCTCCCCCACACACACACTTTAGCAATAGCGTCAGTCGCGCTCCAGCCCTTCCGAAATTCTGTAATGTGATCTGGGAAGCAATTACCTCGCTCCACGACCCAATCCAGCCTTTTGTAAATTATACGCTCTAATAACTTGCCAACGCACGAGGTTAGAGCAGTGGGAGGGTAGGAGGACAGTTGGCTCGGTGGCCTCCCCGGCACTTGGACAGGTATTACTCGTGCATGTTTCCCGATCAGATGGGATGCATCCAGGGCCCTTAAGAAGGAACTTCACCTCATAGCATGCTCCTGGTCAACCATCATCCCGAATGACATCGTTCTCGTGCGTGGTTTTTCGAAAACGGGAGGCGTACGCCTTTTATTGTTGTCATTGTGTACATACAAACTTAGATTACAAATACGTACATGTACAAAAAAGGCCGCGCCTCCCGTTTTGAACAAATCAGGAGCGAGAACGATGTTATTCGGGATTATGGTTGGCCAGGAGCGTGCTATGAGTTGAAGTTCGTTGTTAGAGCGTACGAAATGATATTGATTTTCAACCTTGTGCGCTTTCTTCAAGAAACTGGCCTTGCGGAAAGACCGCTCTAGCGAACCTCTCATGCACAGTGCAACTCCGTCCCGTCACTTCCTCACTTTGAACTCATCAACTTTCGTGTCCCTTTTTCTTTCTTATTTTTTTGCTATTGTCATGACGATGCCCAACAAGGGCAAGCTATTTCGACATCCCGCCCCTCATTTTTAAGAGCGTACTGCTGGCTTTTGTGCGACCTTTTAGATACCAAGTTAGTGTATTACTATGACCGCGAACAACAAACAAACAAAAATTCTCGGATCCCCTTGACTATGGTCCCTTGACTACCACATTTCGTTTTTCTTTTCTTGTCCGATTATAGTTTTGCTTTTTCTTCCATCAAACCAACGAACGAGCACGAAAGCAAACATGAGAAATGTTGAGTGAAGCTTGAAAGAAAGAAAAAAAAAAGAAGGAAAGAAGTTGTTGGAGTAACAAGACAACAAACAGTAGCGGATTATTAGAAACATGAATAAGTTACAATTATTCAGTTGCATTTTTAATTCACAGACATTACTACTTACGTTAAACTTGACCGCCGTAACTTTCAATGTTACAATTTGCATTGGAGTTTGCAATGCTCTGTGAAAAATTTATGGCGTTCCCAATGAATTCAAGTAAATGCGCACGTATTTATGTTCAACATGTCTACTGGACTGTGCACTAACACTGTATATGTTGATTCTGTATAATACATAGGCCAAAGACGCTCCCAGTGGATGAACGTGGTCCTCCAGTGGGGGACGCCCTGTTTCTCACACCTTACATCCGCCAAGGAAGACTGGAGGAAGCCCGAAACCTAAGCCGTGTGGGACCCATTGGCACCGATCCCGAACTTGAGAGTTATTCAGGCTTCTTCACTGTCAAGGAACTTTACCACAACAACCTCTTCTTTTGGTTCTTCCCCGCTAAGGTAACGCGGAATACTATTCAGTTGTGTTGTAGCGACGCGTAAGGATAACGCGTACGGATGAAGTTTCCTCGGAAGGGAACTCATCGTCTCTCGAAAAGTGGTTCGCTGCAGAGGACACGCGATCCCACGCATGACTCATGCGCATAGCCACACGATTACCGCCAGTGCCATGGTCGGGTTTAGTCCCAGTTGTTCGGCCGCGCTAGCAGGAAATCCAAGAGAGAGAGAGAGAGAGAGAAAGAAGTACATGCGCCTTGCTCATGGGAATAATAATTAGCGCGGTATAATCATAATCAACTTAGCCTGATCATTGCGACATGCGTTTCAGAGCACGTATGCCTAATGAGTTTCGTACACGATACATATCTACCCCCTTTACACTCCTCACACTCCGTAACACTTTAGCTTGCCGATTAACATTCAATTGAATAACTAATAATGATAATAATGATAACCTTAATAGTACTAATAATAATAATAATAACTTGGCAAAGGGTGTGTAAGGTGATAACAACCATCATGTTTTGATGTGGTGCTTGGTCGAGAGTAAACTGAAACGCATCTGTTAGGTTGCGTTGCGAAGCGCGAGGAAAGTCACCCGAGCGGCACTTTCGAGAAATAAAGGAAGCGAATATTCAGACTCTGGCTTTACATGGGTGTCCGTCGTTAGCACAAGCTCCGAATGGTGGGAATGGTGTCGCCTTCAGCTCTGGTTGTTGACACGGGCGCTTGTGGCGCTTACTGAAAGCTGATGCCATGAAATATCGCCGGGAGGCGATGTCGTTGCCCTGTCGGCTCCCATCACTCTTAAAAACCAACTTCACCGCATAGCACGCTCCCAGCAAATCATCATCTCGAATGATATCGTTATCTGCCCTGATTTATTGAAAAACGGGGGGGGGGCGTACGCCTTTTTGTGACAATTATGAACAGCATCAGTGTCACAAAAATGGCATACGCCTTCCGTTTTCAAAAAACCAGGGGGCTTAATTGTTTCACACGTTCAACTTAACGGCACGAGACAGCTGAACGAGTCGTTCAGGCTAATGAAACGAGCAACTTTATCGATGCTTTGCGTGGTCACAATCTGTGCTCCTCGTGAAGCTTCTTCTTTGTGGTTATTGTGCACGCTGCGAGCGCTCACGTGCTGTGATGTCACCGCCCTGAGCGAAGAGAAGGCTGGCAGCGAGGCTGCATTTTCTCCGACTGTCTGTTTCATTTGTTCCGACAGCTCGCATTCTCGTGCTCTCATACATGCTCGTTGCGTTCGAATGTTCGTTCCCATGCTCGTTCATCATCTTGTTTTTCTTTCCGTCTCAATATATGGCTCGCTAGTCGTGTGAAAATAATGAGCAAACAAACAAACAATACGTCACTGCAAGGATAATCGTCGAGCAGTACGCAAAATATTGTAAATCATTTTCCTGTCCGGACGATAGTGTCGGGTGAGAATGGTCTTAACTATCATACGAGAACTAGTGTGTGCTGGGATCTAGGGCACATGGGAGTCCGAGGCCAGAAAGGGAAGACGTAGTGGTATCAGAAGTATCAAATGAAGAAAGACAAGGAGGCTGCCCCTTCTCCTCAACCTATACACTGATGTCATTACCTTTCTGTACATTTTTCCTTCAAGCATGGAACTACAACGCGCAGCCTTACTGTCAGGCTTCATAAACAGAAGACTTAAAATAAATTCGCAGTGCACTAAAACGTTTTGCTGGTGAGCTTGAACAGAACGTTAGTGAACTCTTATAATTCCGTGTTAGCACCGTGAAGCAAGTGAATGTTCTGGAACTATTCAAGACAATCGACCTCCGGAAATGTACAGAATCCTTTGCTCTATTAAAGAAACTATTAAAGAAAAACAATTCTAACACTACTATCTGCATCCATTTCGCCTTTGTTGTTCATCGGAACACCTGTAGCTATCAAGACGAAGTGAAGTACACGGTCGCAGGTCCTCACAAACGGTGCGGACAGCGTTTCTTGGCGGACGGAAGAACTTCACAAAATCTATCTCGTGCAGTTGAAAGGCATCCTGACGCCATCACGTCCATGGGGCACAGTTAGCCACTTGTGTGATCGCCCAAGCGAAGAATCCTTCCGCCATCTTTCTTTGGCAGCTTCAACGTCAGTGAGTCGTTAGGCATAACGAAACGAAGAACCTTATCGACGCTCTGCTGTGGCACAATCTCTGCTCTTCGTTTAGCTTGTTCGTTGAGTCTATCGTGCTCGTTACGAGCCCTTACGTGTTGTGATGTCACCGCCCTGAACGAACTACAGCTGCCAACAAGGCTGCAATCTTTTCGACCCACGGGGTTGTTTAATTTTGTTTGGATAGCTCGCATGGTTTGTCTATGGTTTGCCTATGGCTTGTCGTTGTCACTACTTCGTCCTCTTTCTCGTCTTCATCTGCATCTTCTCGAGAATATCTCACAGCCCTCATGTAACCACTGGTGTAAATACGATGAAGGGGGGGGGGGCATGTCATTTTTTACACAGTCGTGGAGCAATACATGTTCGTTTCTGCAGAAATTCCGTTTCTGCAAATCTCCAAATGAGGATGTTTAAGATTCTAACAGGTGGGTAGACCCACTCCTTAGGCAAACGATCTCTTTCGGCGGTTACTGGACCGAGAGATTACGCCCCTGTCACGTTAACGAAAAGAGCGCGTCATACACCACGTGCTCGAGCTCACGAGTGCCTCGCGCTTCGTTAGATCATGAGCCATGTAGGCGATGAAGCCTGTGAGCACGTGAACACGGCAAATGACACCGTCGGTGGTTAAGTAAGCAAGAGATTACGCCTTTGTCCTGTTAACGAAAAAAGCCCGTCACGTGTTCGTGTTAACGAGAGTTCCGCCCCTCGTTGACTGGCGAATGATGGAAGTGATTAAGATAACGATATCATTCGAGATGATGGTTGGCGGGGAGCGTGCTATGCGGTGAAGTTCGTTTTTAAGAGTTCATCTGAAGACAAGCTTGTGTTCTTGAATTGATCGTGTGTTGCGTAGCGTTCTATACCTCAATTAAAAGGAATGAGATGAATCCAAGCAGGACTAAATACTGTCGACCAAATATTCATACACCGCATACTGTTTAATACTTTTTTCTTAATATGGTTACTGAAACACCCTGTATGCTGATCGTCTTCTATACCGCCCGTATATCTATCCAGTCTATGTGGAACAAACAACTTTATTTTCGGCCTTGGAGAGTGGGGAGTTTCATCGCAACAGGCGATACTCTACCCTACGATAAAGAAATAAAAAACGAAAAATGGTAACATCATGACGATAGAAGATGAAAAATACAAAAGGTGGAAGCTGCTGGTTGGAATCCTGGAACTGAGGTAGTGGTGCGGGCGTGGTTAGGGTCACGGAAATGTCCGTGGCGTCGGAGTCGAATGTAGGCGCGTTTACACGAAGGCGACATAAGTCGACTGGGCGAGATAGGTCATTCTACCCTCTCCATATAAACCCGACTACATCGACCTAAAGGGAACGTCGACGCAGCAGAAATAAGTCGCTACGTTGCGGTAGATCAGACGACTGGAGTCGTCTCGCCTTTGCCATGTAAACCGGGCAAGTCGACTGTGCCGATGGTTTCTGCTACGTCACAACCGCATCTGCTGCCGTGCTCCGCCCGCAACACAGAAAATAAACATGGCGACGGACACGGTTGACGTTCCCGCCGGTGAAAGCGTTTCAAGCCAGCAGCATTGGGCATCGACTGGGCCGTTGGTAGAACGCTTTAATGTTTATGGGCGCAGTAAAGGAAGTCACACACTGATAAAACATTATGCAATTGCAAAGTGATAACTTTAGTGCCTTGGCGGCGCTGTCATCGACTGAGTCGACTGAATTGCCCAGCGGATCGCTTCCTGCCATGTAAACCGTCCAAAGTCGATGTTTGCGATCAGTCGACTGTTGCTTTCAGTCGATGTATGCGCCCATGTAAACGCGCCTACAAGGCGGTTCTGATAGTACACGTATCAGGGAGCGCGCAAAAGACTCCTGTTTCATTCACCTTGAAAGAAGTCTGAGCTTGGGCGAAAAGACGGGAAATTCGTCAATGAAAAAACGGCTAGGAAGCAAGCGAGCTGGTGAAGATGATGCATAATGTAAAACCCCGAGACTAGGGAACACGAAAGGACAGACACAAAAACGAAGTCTCAATTGAGACTTCGTGTTTGTGTCTGTCCTTTCGTGTTCCCTAGCCTCGGGGTTTTACATTATGCATGGGAAATTCGTGACAGAGTTCTTTTTTTTATTGCGTGTTAGCACCGCGAAGCAACTGTGGCTATGAGCGGCGTACAGACGTGGACAGATGGAGTGAGGACAGCAGGAAGAAGTGGGGGACAGGAGGGTTAGTATGCGTCCTGGGCCTACTTCAGGGGGCGTGACACAGTCCTGTCGTGTTGTCCCTTCCTTCCAAGGCTCAGAATTTATCCATGTTCCACCAGGCATTTATCCAGCAGCTAGCCTGCGCCTATGGTACATATTTTATCTGAAACCTGTTCACACGAACGTATCGACAAACCATCTTACAACCGTGAACGTAAAGGAAGAAAAGTAATATTCCATTTAAAATCCCATTTCGTACACACGCACACAAAAGTAATAATAATAATAATAATAATAATAATAATAATAATAATAATAATAATAATAATAATAATAATGCTGGTCAGTAATAGCCCTTTCTCCTAATATAGTTTTGAACGTTTCACATAGAGCTCTGCCTTTACAAGGATCACGTGGTTACAAGGAAGTGAAACAAATAAACATTGCAGGGCAGCTGTTAGTGAACATATGCTAAATAGATAACGCAAAGGTGACGTACATGATGACGAAATAGAAAGGCGCACCAGCAACACTCTCTTTGTCCTGGGAAATGTACATGCCCAAGAATTAGGGACAAAACGTAAAGCAGGCTTCACCTAAAACAGCTCCCATAGAGCCTGTGTATTTTGGAACGAAAAGCGCGTGCTACATATTCTGCTGGCAGCGCTTTGCATTCGTTCTCTAATGGCATATTGCCTCTGCCAAGACGAAACTTTTGAGCATTTTTTTGGGCATGAATAGTGGCATCTTCAAGGTTCCATTCGGGTTCCAAATTCTGAACATGTAAAGGAGCCTTCAATCGCCGCACGAACGCGTAGCGGCGAAGCCTACGTTCAAGGCCACGCGCAACCACAGGTTTGGGAAATGGCTCGCCGCAGAAGAGACTACAACAGATAAAGAAGACAAATAAGAAATAACAATACGAGGAGCAAAGATTTGTGTGTTACTTCACGTGGTAAGGGTATAGGATATAAAAAGATAAAAACTTGACAGCTGTTAGGAGAACTAACATCGTTGAGCAAACGTGTGTACATTATGGCTGTTACGAAATCTGTTGGTATCTGATAAACTGTGAGAAATCAAACAAAACATAAAATAAAGGTGTGGTCGGAGTGAACGGCACAACAAAAACAACAATAAATGATGACAATGAGATGGGGTGTTTCACCGCAGAGGTGCGCACCCTACCCCACTGCACGTGGAGCATTATGTGAAGATGATGAACGAAGGATGAAAACACAAGAAAGAACTAAAATGAACGGCAGCAAATAGATCAACGACAGCTTAAGACGAGACATGTACTACTTTGCATTGGAAAATGTGATATCTGAGGTTCTACGATGTGCTAGGGTTGTCAAATAAAGTTTATCGAGGATAGGTTAATAATTATAGACACCAATGCGTCGGTCATAGAGAATGTACAATGACTCCAAGGGATTCGATGCTGTCATTCGGTCAATCTCTTATCTTTGAAAATTAGTGAAGCTAATTAAGTATACCATTTCAGTTAGCCATCGAACACTGATGCGACCGGCTAGGAAAGATATCCGAGAGGCCAGGTATGTTAGCCGCCCAAACGGCACGTCCGGGGCTATCATACATTTTTAATAACAACTGTGGCACCTAACAAAGGACAACCTGTATATCCTCATGTGTTTCCATACTGACTCCCGGAAGAATTCGAGGGTCGTTCGAGTAGACCGAATGTACAATCGTGTTTATGAAATAGCGCAAAAAAAAAAAGAAACTAAAAAATTGGATACGGTTGCAAAATTTGAGACATACAAAAATAAAAGATTTGACTAAAATTGGCGGGCTAAAGTGTGCCTAATGAACCAACATTCAGTTTGCTTATAGAAACAAGGTATTCTGAGGCACGATAGGTCTATAAGTTGAGTGAATGTTGGCGTGGATATGTCGCGCTGACGTAGATGGTGTCGTCTAGACGCAAAAAATGCTGGAGGCTTGAAGGCTCGGCAGTGCAGAGAACCTACGGATACGCATGTAAGATGAGGGAAGTAGGACAACCATGCACGCACACGCATGACGCTGAACTATAAAACCGATCTGTATATTCCGAAACTCCGAGTGGCTGAACACACCGTTTGTATAGACTGCCAGTTTCGTTTCTTCTTTCTCGCTCTTTCCTTTTTCCTTTTTCTTTTCTTTTTTTTGGAGGGGGAAGACAATTTATGATACAGCTATAGGAAGTCAGGCTTCCTCGCGAACGCAGGAGCCTCTCTCTAGGGAGGAAAGCGCAATTGTAAAAGGCGGTCACGTGTTCCGTTTGTATTATAACACATTGCTCCGCTCTCTTTTGATCAGGATAATGCTCGTTGCCTTGTCAATGTCATCTGCATTTTTTAGATACTGTAGATATGTCGTTCACCTCGAATCTGCACAAAAAGGTAAGAAGTCACGACTTCTGTTGTTTGAGTTTCATTTGCGATTTTGTGGCGACTTTCTGTTCTATCTATCAAAGTCTATCAAAATAAGCACAATTTCAGACAACGGAGAAAAAAAAACGTATCGTTCTGCGTTCTTGTCTTTTATTTTCCATACTGAATACAGCTAACGCCGTAGTGGCTCAAATCTATCCCTATTGCAGCCTAATGCCGCGTGCTTTTCGACAGCCGTACTCCTGGCTTTTCTTTTCGTCAGTGGAGAGGGTTCTAGCGGGTGCGCTGTCTCATCAGCGTATTTCTTCTGAAGATTTACTATCTTGATCCAGCCGTCGTACATGCTCGCGCTTTCAGCAGACTGCTTGGGACTGTGTTGTTCGCTGTCGCGTCTTTTTTCATTCGATCATCTTTGTTTCCGTAGGTGTGAAGAAAAATTTATTGACTAGTTGATAAGCAACTGCGTGCACCACGTACAAGTCAGTTGTGTAGCATCGATTGCTAGTACGTATGAGTTGAATAATATGAATGAAGCAGGATGAACATTTGATTTACACATAAGAGTTAGTGACGTCTTCATGTTGGGAAAAACTTCGCATGGTTGCATATGCGATCACAATGTCCTCCTTTTAACGTTGAAGCCAAAATAATCGGGGGCACTCCAAACGACGTTACTCAAGCTGTGACGCAAAATTTGCCTCAGCTTGCCGTCGTCTGGATCTTTGGACGTCGTTCCCGATTTCCGTTCTTAGCTCACCTCGCGTCATAGAGTCCACATCTAACATGCGTGACACGCGCTGGTTGAGTTCGACACTTATACGTGGCCTCTTTCCTCTTGGATGCCATCTTCTTCCCAGTACATGACGTCAGATATTCTGATGATATATATATTTCTGATATCTCCTAGCCTGTAGCGCAGATTAATTTTCTTCTATCCTTTAACATATTTTAGCCCATCCCATGCTTCGTCCCGTTTGTTTGTTCGCCGATGATGTAGGTTCTCTAAGACACAATTTTGCTTTTTTAGTCCTTGGCTAGAAGGTCATCCTAGTCAGCGCTGCTGCATGTGGCTCATCGCGGCGTGATGCGAAAAAACATGTATATACGGCGTCACGCTCTACTGTCCGTACCCCTTGCATTTGTTTCCCAGATCTAGAAACATAGTTAGGACGTTTAACGTCTCCTGACGCAGATCTTTCCCTGCAGTATCTTGCTCAATTCTTTTACAACACCTCTGAAAAGACCCCATAACTGTGCTAGTTCATCTCTGGTGTCCGAGGGCAGGGCTGGGGTCGCAAGGCGTGGTAGACTCTCAAGAAGTAAATCGTCATTCTTCCCTGTTAATGATATGAATTTAGCAACTTCCGTTTTGCTGTCAGTGAGCAGTCTGACGTTCGCACCAGATCCCTTTATAATCTCTGCCAGGTTTCTCACGGACGTGTAATATATTCCTTGTATATTCCCATACAGATTATCGAATACCCGTTTAGCAATTATTCGTTCTATGGCGTACAGGCAGTCTGAAGACATATAGGAAGGCCCATCTGTTCGTACTCCCGTCGCAGACTCCCAGAATTCTCAGCCGCAGAAAATAGGGGCACAAAAGCTCTTGCATACAGGAACAATAGCAAGAACGCGCGCAGAGCGAATAAGCTTTGGCAACGTCCTAGCATACTTTCTACTCAAGACAAGACCGCAGTGCTATCAGGTCCAGTAGATATCTTGATGAACAAGGAAATGATTTCATTAGATGAAGTATGGAAGGGGAAAAAAAAGTCACTAAAATCAAAGGAAACAATAAGTCGGTCGTTACTTTTGTGCACGGGTTTCGTTGATAGCTGCTGTAATCCCCCTCGCCTTTCTGTTTGTCATGTGGTTAACGCGGAAGCCGTGATGAAGCGGGCAACTCAACAATATACAGATAAAATAATAATTCCGCGCTTGATGCCCCGGTACGAGTACATGATGAGCCGTGCAGCAGTGGCCGGTCTGCAACCGCTGTAAGAAAAAAAGAAAAGAAAAAAAAAACAAAGAGAGAGAGAGAGAGAAACTTCAGTAGTCGAGTGGCATCGGCGAGTCCCGCAAAAGAAGCTGATTATCGCTCTTATCTCTTATCGCTCTCAAAGCATGTACGCGGAAGGTGGACGGTTGTTTTTTCTGTGAGACGTACAGACTCATGTATTTATTTCCCCTGTTGGCCATGGAGGCAATACAAACGGGAGGTTAGCATTTCGTTGCATAATGTTAACATAGCAGCATACAACCACATGAAAAAAATGTGCAGATACGTGGAGGTAAATAAACAAGTACATGAAACATTTTGGTCAACTGGAGCAAACAATGACAACACGTAAAAAGTGGAAATTGAAAAACGGCAATGCAGCGCAATGGTCATGCCAGCCAGACGCGTGAGCCTTCCTCCTTCATCTCCCCCTCTTCTTCCCTTCCCCCAGCAAAGTGCCGCCAGTGTAGGCATGCATATCGCTCCAATTTCCACGTCACCCCTCCGCCCGCAATGGTCGCATAAGCAT
Source organism: Ornithodoros turicata (assembly GCF_037126465.1). NCBI lineage: Eukaryota > Metazoa > Arthropoda > Arachnida > Ixodida > Argasidae > Ornithodoros > Ornithodoros turicata. The sequence goes on from NC_088201.1 coordinate 133,590,490, forward strand.
TTCTTAAATTGTTTGGCATCGGTAATCGAACGCATATAAGCACTTGAATTAAGGATCCTCTTAGGTATTATTATGATAATCAATTTTGTGAAACAAACACTCACAAGTTATTGTTCGGCCAGTGGAAAGCAGACGCAGATGTAGGGCAACATGAAAAACTTAGTGCGGCACCCCATTCTTCTCTATGGTACCCCGCTTCATTGTCCCTGAAATGCAGGACGTAGACACTGCTAATAGTGTGCCAATCCAAAAGGAAAAGACACGTCCGTGAGGAAACTGGAAGAGATTATAAAGGGATCTGGTGCGAACGTCAGACTGCTCACTGACAGCAAAACGGAAGTTACTAAATTCATGTCATTAACAGGGAAGAATGACGATTTACTTCTTGAGAGTCTACCACGCCTTGCGACCCCAGCCCTGCCCTCGGACACCAGAGATGAACTAGCACAGTTATGGGGTCTTTTCAGACGTGTGGTAAAAGGATTGAGCAATATACTGCAGGGAAAGATCTGCGTCAGGAGACGTTAAACGTCCTAACTATGTTTCGAGATCTGGGAAACAAATGCAAGGGGTACGGACAGTAGAGCGTGACCCCGTATATACATGTCTTTTCGCATCACGCCGCGATGAGCCACATGCAGCAGCGCTGACTAGGATGGCCTTCTCGACAAGGACTAAAAAAGAAAAATTGTGTATTAGAGAACCTACATCATCGGCGAACAAACAAATGGGACGAAGCATGGGATAGGCTAAAATATGTTAAAGGATAGAAGAATTCATCTGCGCTACAGGCTAGGAGATATCAGAAACGTGACGTCATGTACTGGGAAGAAGATGGCATCCAAGAGGAAAGAGGCCACATATAAGTGTCGAACTCAACGAGCGCGTGTCACGCATGTTAGATGTGGACTCTATGACGCGAGGGGAGCTAAGAACGGAAATCGGGAACGACGTCCAAAGATCCAGACGACAGCAAGCTGAGGCAAATGTTGCGTCACAGCTTGAGTAACGTGGCTTGGAGTGCCCCCGATTATTTTGGCTTCAACGTTAAAAGGAGGACATTGTGATCGCATATGCAACCATGCGAAGTTTTTCCCAACATGAAGACGTCACTAACTCTTATGTGTAAATCAAATGTTCATCGTGCTTCATTCGTATTTATTCAACTCATACGTATTAGCAATCGATGCTACACAACTGACTTTTACGTAGTGCACGCAGTTGCTTATCAACCGGTCAATAAACTTTTCTTCACACCTACAGAAACAAAGATGATCGAATGAAAGAAGACGCGATAGCGAACAACACAGTCCCAAGCAGCCTGCTGAAAGCCCGAGCAGCAAGATTGTAAATCTTCAGAAGAACTACGCTGATATGACAGCACACCTGCTAGAACCCTCTCCACTGACGAAAAGAAAAGCCAGGAGTACGGCTGTCGAAAAGCACGCGGCATTAGGCTGCAGTAGGGATAGATTTGAGCCACTACGGCTTTTGCTGTATTAAGTCTGGAAAATAAAAGACAGGACAGTAGAACGATATATTTTCTTTACTTTTCTATTTTTTTTTTTTCGTTGTCTGAGATTGTGCTTATTTTGAGAGATTTTGAGAGATGACGACAACAGAAAGTCGCCAGATAATCGCAAATCAAACACCAGCATAAATCAACAGCAGAAAGTCGTGATTTCTTAACTTTTTTTGTAGTTTCGAGGTGAACGACATATCTACAGTGTCTAAAAAATGCAGATGACATCGACAAGGCAACGAGCATTATTGTGGTCAAAAGTGAGCAGAGTAATGTGTTGTAATACAAACCGACCACGTGACCGCCTTTGCGCTTTCCTCCCTAGAGAGAGGCTCCTGCGTTCGCGAGGAAGCCTGACATCCTATAGCTGTATCATAAATTGTCTTCAGGTATTAATAAGCCCCCACCCCCCACCCCCAAAAAAAAAAAAAAAATCGAAAGGAAAAAGGAGAGAGCGAGAAAGAAGAAACGAAACCGGCAGTCTATACAAACGGTGTGTTCATCCACTCGGAGTTTCGGAATATATAGATCGGTTTTATAGTTCAGCGTCATGCGCGTGTGTGTGCATGGTTGTCCTACTTCCCTCATCTTACATGCGTATCCGTAGGTTCTCTGCACTGCCGAGCCTTCAAGCCTCCAGCATTTTTTGCGTCTAGACGACACCGTGACATATCCACGCCAACGTTCACTCAACTTATAGATCTATCGTGCCTCAAAATGTCTTGTTTCTACAATCAAACTGATTGTTGGTTCGTTAATCAATTTTAGTCAAATCTTATTTGTGTATGTCTCAAATTTTGCAACCATGTCATTTTTTCTCGTTTCCTTTTTTTGTGCGCTATTTCATAAATACGATTGTACATTCGGTCTACTCGAACGACCCTCGAATTCTTCCGGGAGTCAGTATGGAAACACATGAGGATATACAGGTTGTCCTTTGTTAGGTGCCACAGTTGTTATTAAAAATGTATGAGAGCCCCGGACGTGCCGTTCGGGCGCCTAACATACCTGGCCTCTCGGATACCTTTCGTAGCCGGTCTCATCAGTGTTCGATGGCTAACTAAAATGGTATACTTAATGTGCTTCACTAATTTTCAAAGATAAGAGATTGACCGAATGACAACATTGAATCCCTTGGAGTCATTGACATTCTCTATGACCGACGCATTGGTGTCTATAATTATGAACCTCTCCTCGATAAACTTGATTTGACAACCCTAGCACATCGTAGAACCTCAGATATGACATTTTCCTGTGCAAACTAGTACATGTCGTCTTAAGCTGTCGTTGGTCCATTTTCTGCTGTTCATTTTAGTTCTTTCTTGTGTTTTCATCCCCCCTTCACCATCTTCACATAATGTTCCACGTGCAGTGGGGTAGGCTAAGCACCTCCGCGGTGAAACACCCATCTCATCGTCATCATTTATTGTTGTCTTTGTTGTGCCGTTCACTCCGACCACACCTTTATCTTACGTTTTGTTTGATTTCTCACAGTTTCGCAGGTACCAACAGACTTCGTAACAGCCATAATGTACACACGTTTGCTCAACGATGTTAGTTCTCCGAAGAGCTGTCAGGCTTTTAGCTTTTTATATCCTATACCCTTACCACGTGAAGTAACACAAATCTTTGCTCCTCGTATTGTTATTTATTATTTGTCTTCTTTATCTGTTTTAGTCTCTTCTGCGGCGAGACATTTCCCAAACCTGTGGTTGCGCGTGGCCTTGAACGTAGGCTTCGCGGCTACGCGTTCGTGCGGCGATTGAAGGCTCCTTTACATGTTCAAAATTTGGAACCCGAATGGAACCTTGAAGATGCCACTATTCATGCCCAAAAAAATGCTCAAAAGTTTCGTCTTGGCAGAGGCAACATACCATTAGAGAACGAATGCAAAGCGCTGCCAGCAGAATATGTAGCACGCCCTTTTCGTTCCAAAATACACAGGCTCTATGGGAGCTGTTTTAGGTGAAGCCTGCTTTACGTTTTGTCCCTAATTCTTGGGCATGATCCGGCTCACATGTCTTTGGGCGTTCGCATGGTCCTCAGAAACCGTGTCGCATAATCCGCACCTGAAGAATGTTGCCATTTCGGTGTCCCGTTGTGTATTATTAACCCGTCGTGGAGGTCGAGGCTTTTCGACAACCAAACGTTCAGCCGGTTTCGATACCGCGCTTTCGCGGAAAAGATCAGACGACAAAAGCATGACGTCAATACTAGAGCGAACATTCCCTGACCGAGGGGAGTTGAATCGAGTTAACTCTCTGGTTACTCCATCTTGTTTTGGAACACGGGTAGTGATGTCACCGAGTTACTCGATCCGGTTTTGGAACGGAGCTTCGGGTAGAGAGCTACTCCCGAGTTGACTCGAGTAGGTTTTGGAACGCACCCGATATAATTCGAGATGATGGTTGGCTAGGGGCGTGCTATGTGGTGAATTTCATTTTTAACAGTGTGGGCATGTGTGCAATTACCATATACCCAAATTGCCACAAAAAGGCGCACTCGAATCGGAAGCGATAATCCTATCATTCGTGGCAATGGTTGGCGCACAGCGTGCTATGCGGTGAAGCTCTGTTTTTAGAGTGTAGGAATAATCATGTGAAGTAGCACAGCAGTCATTTTTAACATTCTGTTTTCTTTCTGTAAAACTGTTAAGTAGCCCAGTACAACGCACCGTGAGAAGGAATCAGGGATGGGCAGTATTTAAATACATTGTAATTAAAATATTATTTAAAATGTAAATACATGTATTTATATTTTGTATGTAAATACAGACTTGAAAAATGTATTTATAATTATATTTAAATACCAAGTTTTGGGTATTTATTCTCGTAAATAATTTATAGCTACTCCTAAATACAGTATTACTGACGTATATCTTCAAGTTGCCCTGCATTTGACCTTTCGGGAACAAGGGAGAGTTTGGGGCGCAGTTATGCCGTGTCTGTGCTAGCATGCGCATGCGACAAACCGTTTTAGATGGCAAGTTTTTCACTGTGCTTGCGGACTACGGTAGCAGCTACCAAATTATCTTGTTGTACGAAGCATCTTCGTCAAATTTAATACAAGCATTTGTTCACCGGCACCTGTGGAGATGCTGTTCTCCTTTCCCAATCTGATTGTACGACCGAACAGAAGATGCCCAAAAAGATGCACTGAAGCTTCTAATATTAAAATAGCCATGATAATCTAACACATAAATGCTATTTTTCGTTGCTGATTTGTTATGATCATCGTTATTTCTTTAATTCCAGATGACATTTCCCTCACAGTATTTATGGTAGTAGTTACAGTATTTAAATACTGTACTTAAATTTTTATTTAGATACTCATGTTGAAACCTATTTATGAAGAGTATTTAAATACCGCTTTCAACAAGGTATTTTGTATTTACATTTAAATATCAAAAAAATGTATTGATGCCCATCCAAGGTATATGTAAACAGGTAGCGTAACTCCCATAGGCCCCTGTGTCTTCAGAATGACGCCATGATAGAGACGGTCAGCGCCATCCATCCGTTGCGCGGACTACTACGATTGTAAATAAATGACGTCAGAGACGACGTCACTAGTATGAATAATAAGTAGTGCATAATTATCCATGCACGTTTACATTGGCCCGGCCCACTTCGCTTGCCTTGTATTCCCTTTTCCGCGCCCAGTCAACAATACCAGACGAGAACACAGAAAAATAAAGCATATCGGATTTAATTAATCATATCAATTCCAAATACATACAGTTATCACATATTTTGACAACTCCAAACAGAAACGCATCGTGATGACCATAGAGAAATTAGGAAGGCTCACATAAGGCCCATTGCTCACCTTGAGCTATACGTACACCTAGTGATTAGACGTTTGCATTTATTCAATAAGTGGCCGTTATAGGTCCATTGCAACAAAACACGACATCGTTGGTGCACAGTTGGTTCCTGCTAACACTCACACCATCATGGCCGCTCGTCCCATGACGAAATCTTTTTTTCCGCGGGTCCAGCAACATGGGATCATTGGATTCATCTGTTCACTCGTGTTAATCTTGGTTTACAGCACGGAGATGTGAACGTCGCTTCCTGTTTAATCCAAAGAGTGTACGAACTCCGTATTACAATGCACGGACACACGGTACAGATACAGAGACGCACGGATAAACAGACCCAACTGTGACACATGCGCAAAGGAGCAGGATACGGAAATGTACTGGAGTGGTAGATGATCTCGTATATGTGCACGAGCGGGGCAACAGAAAGCTTTTTCTACATTGAAATTATGAATAACCTATGAGTACACACAGAAGCCACGCCCATGTTGTAAAGTTTTTCTGTTTACAACCGTACCTCTACTGTCAACACCCAGGATCGCTCGCGCCTCTTGCTGGTGGCCTTGCCGATAGGTCTGATTTGGTATTTTCTCTTGTTTTCGCTACCAGTTTAGATATACCTTGGCCCATCCCTAGAAGGAATTAACCCCACAGAGTCATAATTGTCGCACATATTGAACTTAACGTGCGTCGCAAAACGTGACGTACGCAACAGGGGTGGAGAGCAGTGGCAGCCTGTTACCTTGCGCTGACGCTGCATAGTGTTCGCGCTCGCTGATTGGTTCAGAGTACCGTCTGCTAGTCAGCTGTCCAGGGCTCCGAAGAAGCATTAGGGACAGGCAAATTCCAGCGGGACAACGAAATCCTCCATGCGCACGGTTTCCAATTCCTAATCTCTCTCTAGCGAACAGGTTTACCGACTACAAAAGGAGAAAGCCTTCACACACAAAAAGAAAAAGACAGGCTCGAACCTCAACACTACCACGCAGAGGGTATGACGTTACGGTCGTCCTTCTCATCCTCGTTACACCCTGAGGGGCGAGTCGAGAGTTAACGAGCGCTCCTTTGTTTTTCTGGGGAAAAACTGCATGCATTAAAACTAGGAATGTGCCAACCGAATCCACGAATCCTCGAATCCTAGGCAGGGATTCGAGATTCGTGAATCTGAATCCCATTGCCCAAAACTGCGAATCGAATCTTTCGAATTCACCAACCATGTTTGTTTATTTCGTTTTAAAATCGGCGCCTCAAAGCCTCCTTGGCCGGCGCCCCCCCCCCCCCCGGGGGGGGGGGGGGCGACAAAGCCACAACATAAATCTCCGATATTAGAAGTTTCAAAAGTAACACGGTTTTGCTTTGATTGCTTCTTAGTTTTATGGAGGGAATTCAGACTCCTGAATTTACGTTTTTCCTGTCGATGAACAGCATGTTAAATAAGTTACACTTATGAAGGTGTATATGGTATGCCCAGGCAGCACAAGATGTTGCAAATTTGTTGCATCACTGTTACCTCAACGTTGAAGTGTTGCAGCGATGTTTCATGCCCACATTCGTCGTTGTAGCAATATACTTGCTTCAATGTTCATGCTATGTCTCAAAGATTGCGCAAAGCGAACATTGCGATGATGTTACTGAAGCAATGTTGAATATGTTACACCCAGGTAATGTGGCGTTTACATTGTTGATGCAATGTTTTGCAAGCAGTGTCAATGCTATGTTGTAATTGCATTTCTTCCAGAACGCTTGATCAGCGACGTAAATTCAACGCTTATCTTTATTTCAGTGTATTTGCCGCATTTCAAAAGATGCGTAGAGCTAACAGTGTGATTGTGTTTCCGAAGCAATGTGCGTATGCTACACTCAAGAAATGTCGCAGTTACATTGCTGATTTGGTGTTTGGCAATCAATTTTAATGCAGTGTTTCAATAGCATTGCTCAGAAAACAGTGCATCAGTGACCTAATCTTGGCGTTGCAACACTATCATTCTATCAATGTGTCTGCTGTATTTCGAAGGATGCGTAGAGCTAACAGTGTGATTCTCTTGCGAGAGCAATGTTGACATGGTACAAGTGCACACACAGAGCGCTGTGTGCGTGCACTTGTTTCTTCTTCGTGTCCCGTCTCTGCGCTGTTTCTACGTAGTTATATGTACCAACTTGCCAAAATGTCCGCCTTAACTAAGAAATGTTCTCTCTAAGCAACGTCTGAAACATTGCAGCAACATCGAAACAAACATACTGCTGCAACGTTGCACGTTTTGCAAGCAGCATTTCCGCGACACTTGCTCAGTAACACAATGTTTGCACGATCTTGTTCTCTGTAATTCCCACCAATAAACAATGAATGAAATGTTCGGAACTTCGGCGATGACTATGGACAAAAGGATCGAGAGGAGGACAACATAATATCAAAGAAAATTAATCTGACCGAGAACTTGAAATTAATTACAATACATTCTTACGCACATGTGAATGCGCGCTGACCCTTGATATGGCGTTCTTACACAGAATCAGTGCGACCATATCCCTTGAGCCCTCACGTGGCATAGTGGTTAGAATGATCGCCTTTCGTGCAAAGACTGGGAGGTAACACGTGTTCGAACACGGATGCTGTCTGCGGTTTTCCCAGAGCTTCCCGGTAGGCTTTTCAGACGAATGTCGGCACCATTGCCCTGAAATCTGCCCAGGAGCAGGACGATTACTGAATATGAAGCATACTGTGTTCACTTGCACACATATCACCAAGACTGTAGGGCTCCTCTGGTGTTGCTTTTGTAACGTTGCTAAACTGTAAAATAACTGGTCATTGGCAGTGTTGCATCAACATTGCAATATTTTTTTTTGTTATAGTCGTGACGATGCCCACTTGAGGGCGGCCAACAACGGCAAGCTACCTCGACCCCCCCCCCCCCCCCATATCACATTTTTGCAATGTTGTTTCTGTAATATTGTTGCAAAATAACGAAGCCGGTCTTTAGCAATGTCACATCAGCATTGCAATGTCACATTTCTGCAATGTACGTTCAATAACATCGTTGCAGCACAACGAAAGCGGTCATTAGCAACATAATATCAATATTGCATGGTAATATTGGTGCAATGTCACTGCAACAATTTGTGCTGACTGGGTGGGTATGCCTTCTCCCGAAATTACTTTTTTTATTAAACAAAGATATCAAACTCTGCTTCAAAACACTTTTCAGTAGAAGAGTCTTTTTTCCTGGCTTTTTAAACTCTTTTTAAAGAAAGGATTCGAAAGATTCGAGATTCGTAAGATTCGTGGATTCGCTTAACCTTCCTTGGATTCGGATTCGAGAAATTCTGGATTCGTCCCATCTCTAATTTAAAATATTTTGAGCTGTTCGGTAAATTGACGCATATACTTTCATAAGATGTTTTAAACTGAAAATATTTTGGACTGCAGTCTCTACTCCTTGAAGATAGAGAAATGAGCAGAACAGCTCATTGTCGCCGTTCCTGGGTTAGATCGAAAGTAAATTTCTTAGAAATCCCGTGATCAACCAATGTGTTGACGATGTTGCCAATGCGAGTGACTGTCATTACAGTGTTCTTCGGGGTGTGTCTTCGTCCCTCGTTCAGAACGTGTTCGAATGATGAGCTTTATTCACCCTTCATATCGCGTTGTCGTGACAGCCACTCGTTTTAGCCCCTATTTACACGACGAATGTTGACATAACGAGGTGATGTCCATTCTTGCAATGCCGTTCCAGTGGACGGTACAAAAAAAATAGTATCTTTGGGAACTAGGAAGCCCCCATTGCACATCAAAATCCGAATGTCATCGGGACCTGCAAGCATTGGAGGCCCTTGACCTACATATAGCACATGTACATGTACAGTTTTCAGAATTCAAATATATGACACTATGCCCTTCATGACAGCCTTTCTCCTAAGCATTATTTTCTTCTGTTGATAAAGGAGGAGCCATCAACCGCTCCGGTGATCCTCTGGCTCCAAGGCGGGCCTGGCGGTTCGTCTTTATTTGGCCTGTTTGTGGAACACGGCCCGTACAGAGTAACCGCGGCCGGAAATGCCCAGCTACGCAATCTCACGTGGGCTCGCCAGTTCTCCATGCTGTACGTGGACAATCCCGTCGGGGCGGGCTTCAGCTTCACTGAAGACGATGCCGGATATGCACGCAACCAGACTGACGTCGCCAATGATCTCTATGAAGCGCTGCAACAGTTTTTCACTCTTTTCCCGGAGTATAAGAAAAATGATTTCTATGCAAGCGGAGAGTCATATGCAGGTATGCTACCCCTGACATTTAATGTGCCAAAGTACAAAATATTACAATTTCAGTAAAATTGCAATACAATGTAACAGAAACAGAACGCACGGAACATGCATGCGTTGTCTCCTGGTTTCCTCCATCGTGTGACCGCTCATCGCTATAACACGCTGTTAAAGAATGGTGTATGGAGGTTCTTTTAATACACGTACAGGCTGGGTCAAAAAGAATAGAATGCAACGTGAAGAGTTTAAAAGGTTTTGCAATTGGCTAATACGTGTATCAAAGTAATGCTGATATCGAAAGGAGTTGGTACAGGGGGGGGGGGATATGTTTATTGAAAAAAAAAATATAAAGGGAGGAAAGGTTAGTCAAGCGTAGGCCGACTTGCTATTCTTTCAAGAAAAAAGAAACGAAAGGAAAATGAACACACACACAGTACACAGGTACTCCCAGACAACTGCAAAGGCCGTAGGCCTGGGTGTTAAGTAGATTCCGAACGCAGTGTTGACACAGCTTGTTTGGTATTGTTCATCGGATCATCCATGCATTATAGAGCACCCGAGGGCACTGACCAATAATTGATTCTCGATGTTATGCTGTTAGCCAGTATAGGGCGTTGAACCAACACCACCTATCAAGAAAGCTTAAACGATGTGTCGTAACAGACCGCCAATCAAGACCGTGCTTTCAGCGGCCATAGCTATGTAGACAGTTGTGGTGGTGGTGGTGGTGAAAGGGGTCGCCGTTCTCGGATTCACGGTGGTATGCAACGTCACGACTAACGCCTTTGGGTAATGTGCGTCTGGGCCGACTTCTTCAGGATGGGCATCGGTCTCATGGGCATCCACTGGTAGCCACAGAAATCATGTGTCTGAAATCACCTGCACTAATTGGCTGGCATCCTGACCTTACATATCTACGTGCGATGGACTGAAAGGAGGCAATAAGCATGCCTTCTGTATCTAGGTGGTGTTGGTTGAACGCACCTGTGACGTTGGAAGACCGAGACGCTCTGCTTTTGGTTCTCGTAAACACGTGTCCCCCATAGCGGTCACCTCGCTGGCGGAGGTTCCCGACAGATGCGCGAGCCGGATGAGTTTCGGCGCTCTCATAGCCTGCAGATTCACACATACACAAGTACCCGTCTTTGAAGTGTCCCAAACACTTTCAGAAAGCCCATTCTGATGTTCTAATATGCCTTTACTCCGCACTGTTATATGTCTCGCCATATCACATCCACAACTAAAGGCATTGATTGACAAAGCGAGGAAAGTACGCGAGCTGCGCCTTCAGAGGTTTTTTTTTTCTTGTTTTAGCGGAATTTCTGTTAGGAGTGACAGGACACGTCGGGAGATGAGTTCGATTTCTGATCATTTTTTTTCGTACAAACGTACAACAAACGACCTAACCTTGAAAATATTGAAGACAAACCTTCAGGTGTGTTTTAGGTAATCGGAGTAGACGTATACCTAAGGTGAGGGAAACAGGTGTGGTCACATTCTGCACGTGCCGCAGGGTATAGGACTGCAGATAATTTCGGCCACCCGGGGTATTTTAGACTCACGAATCCTAAATGTGTGCTGTTGGAAGCTGACTGAATGTGGACACGCTGAACATTTCTGCAGGTAAATACGTGCCAGCCATCGCCTACAAAATCCACACTGAAGGCATCAAGGAGTCGGGCATAAACCTACGGGGCATCGCCATTGGCGACGGCATGTGCGACCCGGAGACCATGTTCGACTACGCGGATTTCCTGTACCAGGTAGGACTGGTTGACAGGAACCAAGCCAGTTTCATTCGTCGCGAGAGCGAGCGGGCCAGAGACTTGATTCGACAAAAACGCTTCATGGAGGCATTCTACATCTTCGACAAACTACTCAATGGCGACGAAACCAACTCTTCGTCCTACTTCCAGAACGTCACAGGGCTGAACTTCTATTACAATTTTCTTCTCGCGCAGTCGCCACCAGAATTTGACTTCTATCACACATTCGTGCAGGCACCAAGGATTAGAAAATCCATTCACGTTGGAGACTTACCTTTCAATGACGGTAGCAAGTGCGAAGCACATCTTCTGGATGACATGATGCGATCTGTGAAGCCATGGGTTGGGACCCTTATGGATCATTACAAAGTGCTCATCTACAACGGCCAGCTCGATATTATCATAGCTTATCCTCTAACGGAAAACTTCGTGTCCACGATTTCGTGGCATGGGGCACACGAGTACGCCCATGCACCACGGAAAATATGGAGACTGCCGTCTAAAGAGAATGATGTTGCTGGATACGTGAAACGAGTGGGCAAATTCTTCCAAGTGCTTGTAAGAAACAGTGGACACATTTTGCCCTACGACCAACCTGAATCGGCCTTTGATCTGATTACGCGTTTTGTGCGGGACCTGCCCTTCGATGAGTGAACCCAATGTGTGTATACCGCTGTCACACGGGCGTTTCAATGGTCGGTGGTTGGGGAAATGCAGCAGCAAGTGACGCGGACGAATGGCAAGAACAACGATCAGACAGAAACGGCTGCAACACCGTGTCCGTGTCTGTAGCTGCTGCATTATCCCCACCATAAAAAGTCACGAACTACCCGGATTTATCCCAGTTGTGATCGTTGCAATGATCCCTGAAATGAAATCAATCGAACTGAATGGTAATCAGACTCTGCTACACGGCCCCTATCAACTACCATTGACTGGAATCGTCCTCACCGCGATGGACGTTCGTGAAACGCCATTGAATCATTCGAGGGCCCTCGATAACTGCTGCTGGCAGCTTCATGATCAGCGAACAAACAAGCGCTAACCGAGCGTGCACTTTAAACATGTGACAACTTCTTTGAACGGTCCAAAAATTTTAGTTGCGGGTGTCACATGTGGCTGGTATTCGGAAATGTACTGTTCTGCTTTCGACATCAGGCACGGTTGTACAAAAGTGTGCATTAAATTAAAGTTACATGTGATGAATACTCTGAACAACTTTAAAATTCGAGAATCGTTTTTTGCCTTGCATTTGACGTTACGATATACGCCATTCTTTTACCCCAAATTTAAGCAGATGGTTCAGACGCACGCGCATAGTTCCATCGGGCGTACAGCGTGTCAACTGCTCAAGGAGCATTGGATCGGCTTGTGTTGCAGCGGAACAGCGTCAAGGGTGCTCGAAATGATCAATGGCTGTTGCCTTCAATGACCATTCAAATGCTGGTGTCACAGCGGTATCAAATATATGAAAATAAGATATGTTATTGTCTTTTGATTATACTGCGCGCCTTGAAATTGTGGTTCAGAATTTGCAATGAAAGCACAAAACGCCTGAGGTGCTCTTGCGCCCCCTCGAGACGATGTGAGGTACATGACAGGCTGTACCATCAGCTCTACGAGGAATGCAGACGGTAAACGTGCACTCGATCATAAGCTTGCATTAGATTAAAATCGGTACAAATCTATGATTAATTGACCATACCTTTGTTTGCTAAACTGGAAGAAATAATTAAATTCCTGATGTCATCTAACGAGTTTATGGCACTTTCAAGAGTACACCCTCATGTACCCTGTAGACAGAAACCACGTAATATGCTCGTCCATTACACGACGTAAACTGAAAACAGCGCAGTTTTATTACACATTTGCTCAGCTTAAAAAAATATGCTGATATTCCACTGAATCACGAGTACTTCTGCAAACAGACTGCAACGACAACTTTATTCCACGTTTGGCTAATAAACACAAACTGTACACGATGCTGCACATACAAATACGTTTGGAGAATGAGTATTATAATACATAATACTAATGCTCCAAAGTATTACAGGTATAGCATTATAATACAAAGTACTATTACTGCTCACGTCCGGAATATTTCAAGTTTCTGTTAAAAAAAAATCCAGCTATTTAAAATTTGCAACTGCGTACCTCTTGGAATTCTGTTCAACCCCTGACGTATGAAAGTGTATGAATTTTTATTAAAGCTGCGTTGAAATGCAACATGTGACCATCTCTATGGGCACACGTATAAGTTGTCAGTGCTTTCAGGACGCCTACCTCTGAGCGTAGCATGTGCAGCTAGAAAGCATATGCAGCAATGACGTTTCCTTCCTAACGGAAATCAGATACCACATATTGCTTTGTTTTGTAGCTTCCGCAAATGTGAGAGCCTTTCTTGACTCTGTGTCAGGACGTAGGCTGAGGTGTCTCAGCTTAATTTGATTACGCATACAACCAGGGTGTCGAACCGAACCCGAACCGAAAAGCGTACACGAACCGTTACTTTTGCCGGAACCGTAATTTTCATGACGCTGTTGAACAGGAATCGGAAATTTTCACCTAGCAGACAAACGAGGACACACGGTAAGTGTGCTTTCAGGGTTTCGTGGGCGCCGCGGTTAGCACCCCACACACGCGCTGTTTTTCAGAGAGGAGGCACCACGCCGACGAATGAAGCAGGAATGGAGTAGGTTAGTTGTGTAGATCTATAGGGCGAATATGTGATTAAGGAAGCGCCCAACATTTCCCTTTACAGGTGAGGAGTACAAATTAAACATATCAGAAACATGAGAAGTGGAGAACTAGCGTACGCAGAACCGTGCCTGTTTGGTTGGTTGTGGTTTGAAAAGTAATTGTAGTTCTGCTTGCTGGAGAGAGCATGGCTGGTAATTGTAGTTCTGCTTGCTGGAGAGAGCATGGCTGGCAGACTCATCTTCGACATGCTTCTGCACGGTTTCAGATCGGTTCTCGCTGCGAATGCGGTGTGCAGGCAAGTACGTATATATATACCGTGGTCTGCGTAAAAGGCTGTCCATCTTATTAGGCTTCGTTTAAGTGCATCTTGCTGTCACTGTGCGTGTGAAAAAAGATATTTGGGGAACAGAAAGTACCAGGACAACACAGGTTCATGAGCTTGGACGCTATTTGCAAGTGTTCGTCCATTTGTCGTTTCTCTCGCTAAAGGGAGTACCTGACCACTAAAAACATCAATGCCAGGGATGTACAGTAGTTAAAGTACTGGTGAGACTACTGCCTGGTAGTTAAAAAGGCGTTAGAAACTACTTGCATAAGTGGTAGTTACAACTGTTAGTTAAACTTATTTTTTCTAGTTAACTACTGTAGTTAGGTTATAGCGGGCCACAATTACTTGGCATTTTTTCACTTCACCTTCCGCATGATTCGCGGCTTTCTTTCTTTGTGCTTATTAGCAACAAATCTGAGAATTTCGCCATCTTGCGAATAACACACACACTGTGCACGTGACGCAGGCAGCAAAAGCCCATTCAGCACTCCCATTCAGGGCGAAAATTGCATAACGCACAGCAGTGCTCAACGCAGGTGCACAAACACGCATGCTTTGCCTGGTACACGCGCGCGAAGCGCGTTGGGCAGGAGGGGTTTCGGCGGGGACGTGAGCTGTCGGAGCATAGGTCAAACAGGTTGAATTAGATTAGTTAGACGCGGAATGGAGACATTCTTTGTCACGTTTCCGTACAGAAATGCTATGGTACATGAGCGGAAAGTATATGTCTTCTGTGTTAGTCAGGGTATACATAACGAACGACACACAGAGCACATTCAACTAAACTCAACTCATTTTATTACAGCATAAGTTACACCATAGTACAATTAATATTCGGCTCATTCAAAAAGCTTGCGCCCCCTCCGTCGTCAGATTGCAGGCCATACTGTTTCAACGCGTGACATGTAACAACGTCAGTATTGTATGGAGGGGCGCATGCTGTGCTATGATTGTTCTGAGTGTGGCAGATACCTGTCTTCTCGCTCCCCATGCAGCCACGCGCTATTTCTACTCCTCAGCGATCAGAGATATAACGACGCGCAGAAATATCAGAGTAGTTACAAATGTAGTTAAACGACTACATCCTAGTGGTTGCAAAGTAGTTTTAGCTAGTACGGCTGTGATGTAGCTACACTCTAAATCCAAAAGCGCTTACTGTGCTGCTTGCGATGGAAGAACGCCTATTTCAAGCGTTTTTCCGGTCAGTTAGTAGGCGATAAAAGACTGTATGTGTCATTTTACTCCTAATACGCGGCACAAATCAGGGTCTAACGCTTTATGAGAGGAAAGTTTTCCACCGAAAGTAATGTGCCGCCTATTTGTGCCGGGTACGCCAAAGCGTCTCTGGCTTTTTGTTTATTTTCTTTGCTTACTTCCACTCTTATCTGCGTCGCCAACTGTCTCTCTCTCTCACCTGGCAGTTGATAAGCGATAACACCCATAACGACCATAACCACACAACGCGAGGACGCGCGGTTAACTGTTTGTCTACGCTTGCGAGTGGAAAATCAAATGTACCTAGTATTGTTGCCGGAATTTACGGAATTTGACGTTCAGGAGGTCTGTCAGTCAACATCGACTACTACGAAGCGGCAAGGCTGGCATTTCCAAAATGTATTGCAAAAATGTAGTGTAGTGCACAATTACATTTGTGCCGGTCGCGTTAGTTCAGTCAAATACGTTGTTGACACGCTCAAGGTAAGTAAGTATTTATGTTCATTTTTTAGAGTTTCACGGAAAAGTAGTGCATATTCCTACAGGGATCAGCCATGAGAAAGGGTTACATGAAGAAGCTTAAAGTTAGTGTTTTTTATGAACGCTTGTGCATGTAACAGAGAAGAAATCTTCATTGTCGAATTCTCTTTTATGTACACTGTGATTATTCCTAATAGCAGTTATACTACAGACAGTGATTATGTAGGCCCTCAGAGCGTTATGTAGATGGGTAGAAATTCGGCGAACCGGTAGAGATGTAGGAAGGGAGTTGCCTCAGGACAGAAGCCGCTGATATTTCGAACAGAGACTGTTCTTCTTCTGGGCACCGTCCTCATCATTGGCATGGTATTTAAAGGGTTAGGTGTGACGTGTTTAAAGGTTCATGCGAATTGTGGGTCAACAGCACGGAGGGAAGAAAGGTTCCGTACGGGCTTCTACGGCCGGAGTGAATGGCTGCTTTGTTAGAGTGTGGAGGGGATTATGTGAACGTTGTGATCTAGGCTACAGACTGGTTACAGAAAAATGGAAGGTTCGCGAACACGTGGACGAAACGGGACAACAGGCAAGAATTGGCAAGCATAGCGAAAGATAAGGAGGTTAGTGGTTACGTGGGGAAAACCCCAGAAGGAGAAAAACTTTTTTTTTTTTTGTAATACAAAGTTGTGGCATGCAATAAAGAAAGTAGGAAGCAGTGGCCATGCAGAACATAACAGATGATAATGAAGGTAGAGGGGAAAAGCATATTTTATTTGTGAAGTGTTTCTAGGGTGCCTTGTGATTTGTTGATCCCGGACGGGTGAAGAGCGTTGAACTTGTATATGAGATAAGACTCCCTATCACGTCTGTCACCTGTGCATCTAAACCCGGTTTCTAGAATATATAGTTTAATGTTGTCAAAATTGTGACCAGGAACGTTAAAGTGTTCGGCGACTGCTTTGGGGTTATGAATTGATGAGAACTAGACGAGGAATATGGCCCTGTTCCAGGCTCTTGTTTATCGATGCGGTCAACTAAATCGGGAGGGCTTACTGTGATATGAGACAGTAACCCGTGATATGGCCGAACCAAATGTGCGTGGCATGCATGGCGATTGGGGAATGAACGGGATGTAGCAGTGACTGTGAGTGTAGCTGTGACGATTTGATTCACAAATATCACGTAGCAGAGAAGCTGGGGGAGTTCCGTGTGTGTGTGTGGGGGGGGGGGGATATGCAGTTCCGACGATTGGTAGGAGATCGATCGGTACTACATCGAAGGCCCACCCATGTATTGTCATCAAACAGGAGAACTACCTCATGAAGGGGGTGGTGTCTCTATTGTATGCATCCCCCATAGTTCATGCTATTCTGCGTAAGAACTAAAATTGGTTGTTGCATCATGAAACGAATTTGTGGGTGTGCTAATAGGTTCACATTTCTCTCTATTTGTTTCATACAGATGCGCTAGAATAAAGCAGTATCGCACCACACACAAGTCACGCTTCAAATGAAGTTTCGCAAAGTGCAGCCCCCCTGAGCAGTAAGTTCGGTCAAAGCAAGGAGCGAAACAGGAAGAAAATTATCATGAGTGATCTTATAACCCTTTTTGTTTCGCGTTGGACAGTTATGTTGCTAAAGTGCAGCCGCGCAAAACTGATATTCATTTTTTATGATTTTCAAGTTCAAAATCATCCCTTGCCTGCGTTCAGAATTTTCTCGCAGCATTTTTGTCAAACGCATAATTTTCTTGCAGAGGTAGCTCCACAAGCAGCGTGTTGAGTTTCGATGGTGTGCCAAATCACTCAACAAAACTAGAGGCTTCAATCAGCGACATCTCTCATCGTCCCAGCCTCCACAAATTTTGAAAAACGAGTGTCTCCTCCAATCAACCCATCCAGCACGTCAGAATTTGACGCACGGATACCACAGCCTCCTACTGCAGCAACTTCCTCAACCATCATTACACCATCGGTGCTTGGGGTGTGCATTTACAAGCGTATTTTTGAGCCGGTTTCGGAGTCATATAAGGACTTTACCTTAATCTTCACTATATGCCATGCAAAATGCCTGCTCTGCATTGTTTTAGAAGAAAACGTCCTGTGATATTGCTGTGTGATAAATGTGTCACCTTTTGTATAATGCTTGCTTTGTTGCCTGAAGCTAGGTGTCTTGACATAAATATATGTTTCGTATCTTTTGTTGATCACTAATTGGCTGGAGACATTTTCAAATTGCATTATCGGATACTGTAAAGCAAGCGATTGAGACTTTGCACAATAAAATATCACATATCGGTGTTGAGCTGATGCTTCTGGTGAAATAATGGTTTCATTGTAACAAACACACGAGTGGTGTGTTTGTCCTGTCCCTCTCTAATGGCTACCAACGTTCAGGCTTTCCATATCAGGAAGAATGGTCCTTGCAGGGTAGAACCCTAATTTCGCAGCCCTAAATTTTCGCGAATCGAGTAACAGAGATACATTCGTGAATTTGGAATTGCATAGCTTTACATATTGCACTTACCCTTTTGTTATCATGACAGAGAACACCGACGAGTCTATACGGACCGGAGAACACACAGCGGATTCATTATTGAATCCTTCGTGTGTGTTCTCTATCCGTTTTGCCTTGTCGCAGTCCTCGGACTCAATCATGTTGCCTCTGTCATGTGGTTCAAAATAACGGGCGCACGACGCGGCACGTTGGACCGTTTACTGTACGCGGTTTTTCGTGCTGCATACCCTAGGAAGCACAATGTAACGGGTATCACACGCACTACACCGTATCCATGTGTGCAAGCGGCACCGTGTAACACGTGCACCACTCGTTACAGTGTAGACCTTTGTGTAGAGAGCACGCGGTGACGCCTGTTCTAGGCGGCAAACTTTTTCAAGAAAATGCCTCTTATTAACACATGTCTAGGAGTGTACACTAGTGGTTAAACTACAATTTGATAGAGTAGTTTGTGGCTATAGTTAAACCACTTAAAAAGTAGTTACAGCATATCTCTGCTCAATGCAGACAACAGCAACACCAACTACAAATGAAGGAGAAGAGATAATTGCATGGGATGTCTCCCCGTGGTAGCCACTGGACCATACCCCACTTCACAGAGGTTAATATGAGAGGATCGAATTATGGTGAACGCGAAGCGATGACAGGTTGGAGTTCTGTTTAGAGCTTTTCGAAGAGTCCAGACAACAGCAGTAAGCTATTAGCCACACATTTCCTCATAAAAGCAGTTCTATGGGAGATAGAAAATGGAAGCGTTGAACCGATTCGCGAGCCGGTTCGTGAACCGTGTGAACCATGTGACCGAACCGGAAAGAAATCCAAGTGATGCGAACCCGGACCGAACCAGTATTTTTTGCGGTTCGACACCCTGTATATACAACCAACACTGAAGTGAGGAATTGCTTGGAGTATTAACTCTCCACCAAGCCAACATCTGTGTTTCTAACTGGGTTTGGAGGTCCATCGAAAGTCAGACTTGCACAATAAAATAGCTATTTCCATCAACGTGAAGCCACATGGCAAATGAAACAATAAAAGTACGGATGAACACGTAAACGATCGACACCGCAAGTAACGAAATACGAGGGGTGTTCAAGTCTACCGAGACTTTCTGTCTCCTGAGTGTACAAATGGCTCGCGCTACTTCTTTTTCGTCATTTTCACACGCGACAGCCTCCGCGTTCACCACGTGGTTGTCCAAACTTTGTGCAAAACAGACGACACTTGCTGGACAAGATGGCCGACAACGACGTGAGCGCTACATCGAACAGCGAATTGTCATGAAGTTTCTCGTGAAGGAAGGCGTAAAGTCATCTGAAATTCACAGAAGGCTTCAGGCTTAGTATGGCCACGATACAGTTAGCCGCAACAAAGCGTTTGAGTGGTGCAAACGGTTCCGCGACGGCCGTACATCAGTGCGGGACGATCCCGGCCGGGGCGGCTCAGAGCCCAGTGTCAGAGTTCCTGAGAATATCCAACTTGTGGAGCGCCTGATTTTCAAGGATCGACGGATAACATGTCTCGAACTGGCTCGAAAGACAAACTTTTCTGTGGGAACGTTGAACACTATCATTCATGAACACCTCCAGTTTCGGAAAGTTAGTGCCCGTTGGGTCCCGAGGCAGCTCTCCGTGTTTGACCGGTAGAGAAGACGGGAAATCTCCCAAGAGCTAAGGCACCGTTTCGACACTGAAGGACAGCCGTTCCTTGATCGGATCAACACGTGCGTTGAAACGTGGGTGCACCATTTCGCTCCTGAGTCTAAACGCGCATCAACACAGTGGAAGCATCCGGGCTCGTCAGCTCCCAAGAAGTTGCGAAGCACCCCGTCTGCGGGTAGGGTCATGGCCACGGTTTTCTGGGACAAGGCTGGCGTTATTCATGTTGATTTTCTGCCCAGTGGTACCACCATCAATAGTGCATATTGCTGCCAGGTTCTCAGGGATGTGCATATGGCGCTGAAGCAAAACCGGCCGGGCCTCATAACCAAAGGAGTCCTCTTCCTACAGGACAATGCACGCCCGCATACCGCGCATCTCACGACACGCACCTTACAGGAACTTGGCTGGGAGTTGCCGCCACAACCCCCTTACAGTCCAGACCTCGCCCCCAGCGATTTCCATCTCTTCGGGCCACTGAAGGCGTTCCTTGGGGGCCGCCACTTCAGCTGCGACGACGAGGTCAACAATGCGGTCCGATCATGGCGCCGGTAAGGATTTCTAGGCTGCTGGCATCCAAGTCCTCGTGAAACGCTGGGGCGAGTGCACTAATGCAGCTGGTGATTATGTTGAAAAATAAAACTAATTTCTCGCCTGTAAGTTCATTTTACTTTTGCGAAAAATGAGTCCCGGTTTGACTTGAACACCCCTGGTATATATCAATAATATCCTTGAGAGAAAAGTTGTGGTGTATGGGTTAGAGGAATGCAGTAACAGGATCTGCTTAATGATGTAGGTATGTATGTATGTATGTATGTATGTATGTATGTATGTATGTATGTATGTATGTATGTATGTATGTATGTATGTATGCCTTTATTTCGTTTCCATTGGAAACGAGGATCAGGTACAAAAGGGAGAAACCCTGACGAGGTACCTGACCGTATACAGAGCAGTCATGGCGGCATTTACAGTAATACATAATACACAACAGATTCAATAGTAGGTATCGTGGTACAGATTGCATCATAATCACAGTTATATTACTAAAATGATAATGTTAACATAAAATAAAATGCACCCTCAGTCATTGATCAGTGATACTGATAAGCAGCTGATTCGTTAACTTTTTCTTATAGGCACGTGGATTCAAAAAGGCCACAAAAAGGTGCCTCCAGTTATTTAGAAAGTTTGCGACAAGGTACCTAGCAGTCTGCGAGCCATAATTTGTTCTGCTGAATGGAAGAGTAAACAGATATGGATTTCGCAGTGAATATCGGCTGCTCGGAGATTGCACTGATACACTAACTGAGCAGAACATTGTTTAGGTATGTACGCCCAGATTTAATGTGAATAATTGTTGTATTGGTAAAATAGCTAATTGCTGAAAAGTTGCTGGTACAACATCAGGTGTTCGCGATGAAGCTTAGTACTCGCTTTTTCTATAAGAGCATAAATTCTATTATAGTTAGTGGAACTTGCTAGGCCCCATACTAATAGACAATAATACAGGGAGGGGTAAATTAGTGCGAAATAGAGTGATCTCTTTAACCAGGCAGGTAAGAAATCCCTCAAGCGGTACAATGCTCCTATTTTCCTGGCGACTTCTGATGTGACATTGTTAACGTGAACATTTCACAATAGATTCTCTTGGAACCAAACACCCAGAAACTTAATGTGAGGTACTCTTTCAATTCCGTTCTGATCAGTGCGTAAATTCAGAGAGTCGTCAGTGATCGGCTTATGCTTTGCTGCGAATACCATGTATTTCGTTTTCTTCACGTTCAACTTCAATCTATTTTTTCTAGCCAAAGAGATAGTACATCGAGATACTTATTTACTACGATATTTAAGTGTAACAAAGAATTGTGACTGCAAAACACGCAAGTGTTATCCGCATAGAGCACCGTATAGTTTGTGCTGGGAACTGCAATGATATCATTGATGTAGATAAGGAACAGGGTAGGACCGAGGATCGAACCTTGAGGAGCACCATATTTTATCAACTGCTTTGAGGAATTGTGACCGTGCATGGATTGAAACGTACTGATATCTATAGATGTAAAGCAACTGGAAAATAAGTTATGGGCCATTCCGCGAATACCGCAAAGATTAAGTTTGTCCAACAGGATATCATGACTAATGCTGTCGAAAGCTTTTCTGCGATCGAGAAGCAATCCGACTGTATAAAGAGGGTTCTCGATATTCTCAAATGGTTTTATCTTTTATTCCCAGTAATGCAGTTTCTATAGATTTTCTTTTTTCCAAAGCCAAATTCGGATCCTGTTATTAATTTATTTTCCTGTAGAAAGCAAGATAGCCTGCTATTTAAAAGCTTCTCGACTACTTTAGAGAATACAGGTAAAATAGAGATTGGTCTGTAGTTATTTATATCATTTTTATTTCCACCTTTCCTTAAGATGACCACTTTGGCCGTTTTAAGTTTATCAGGGAAAACTGCAGTGGTGAATATAGAGTTAACTAAGTGACAGAGAGGATAGGATAATACAGCAGAGGCATGTTTAATTGGGAAAGTACTGAAGCCATCCATACCAACCGAAGTTGTGTTATTTAACGAGAGCAGTACCTTTTCGACCTCGAGCGGCGATGCTGGGCATAAAAAGAATGAATTACTTTGCGGGATATTTAAGTAGTGATCGAAAGTCTTCTCTAAGGAGGATTTAGGAGGGTTGTCGTACGCCCCAATATTTATAAAATGATTGTTAATCATATCCGCAAGCGCCTGACCCAAGTAAGTATTTTCGTCTATTTTTAGCTCTTTAGGTACTTCAGAAGGGGTAGATGAAAAGGCCAATTTTCTTACTGTACGCCAGACTTTGGCCGTATCGCCATCATTTTGATTGAGAAGCCGGACGTAATACTGCTTCTTAGCGTGCTTCAGCCTGTTGCTCACTTCGTTGCGGAACCGTTTGATTTCCTGGAGATCGTTCTTATTTCGATTTTTGAGAAATTTTTGAAATAACTTATGTTTCTCTTTTGTGTCTCTGAAAAGCAATGGTGCTACCCAAGGTTTACGAATTTTCTTACTACGTAACCCAGTGGTGCGAACAGGAAAAGCATTCACTTATGCGTGCATGTAGAATGCATATCATCAGGTTAATGTAATACATTTTTGTTTTGTGAGTAAAAATAAGCCCAGTCGATACTTGTTAATTTAGCAATAAAGTCATTCAAGGATTGCTCGTTTATAGTCCTTGTGTTGTGCGGGACAACATGGCTGCGGGACATATGTTTAACTGAAGCTAGAGATATTTCACAAAATACAGGTAAATGGTCACTGATCAATGTTGAGAAAACCCCGGAGTACAGCAGTTGCGAGCTATTCGTTATCCATGGATCATGTTGGTTGTTTGACTCCGGGCGAGTGGGAAGGTCTATCATATAGCCGAACGATTCGTAAAGGTTTATGTTGTCTATGGTATCGCCGGACAGAAAATTAATATTTAGATCACGGAGAATAACCGGTGGTAGCTTTATAACATTAGCTTCTCGTAGGAGCACTTGCAAATAATCCAGGAATACTTGCATAATCCCGGAAGGGGGTCTATAGATCACTGCAATCAACACCCCAAGGGTTGAAACAACCAAACTTTCATAATCATTTTCAACCTTTGTAAGGTCAGTTTCCACGGTGTACTAATGGCCTATTTACATTGCAACGCCACCACCCCGTCTATGTTGTTTAGCCTGTAATATATTGTTCCATACTACGATTGAGCTCGATTTCAGTTTACGCATTTCCTCTTCAGGGGCACTGCTTTCTAGTTTTGTTACTCTATGTTTTATCTCTGATTTCTTTGTCCTGTTCTACTTGCGCATTCAGTATTTCATCACATTTTGCCGACATCATTTCAATGGAGTGTTTAACCTCATTTGTTGCAGGGGAAAGTTCCTCAACTTTGGTCTTTATAGGAAGTAGGTTGATAAGCATCTGCTTCATCTCAAGAAGCTGCTGTTGCAAAAAAAGTTCGTTACTTGCAACAGGGTTCCCATGCTCAAGGCTGCTTCGAGACCGCTCTTTACTTATCTTGCGTGCTTGACATTTCCAAGTTTCCATTATGACAGACAAAAACTGTCTGAAATATAGGAGCGTTTCCCAAGATGATAAGGGAGGTTACATTCCACACCTGGCACGAATATGTTATCTGCAGGGAGCACAGTGTTGCAGGATATACATAAGTCAGACATCATAAGAACACCTTTGCAGTCAACGGCAATGAAAATATAGTTCGAATATGCAGGACAAGTTGATCACCTCACCTGTTAGGAGATAAGCACAAAAGTGAGTACATCAATCGTATTTGCCATCGACCGCACGATAGAAGGCTCGACGCGAGTCCTTTTAAGCACAGAATCAGTTCCGATGGTGGCGCCGGCGTTTTTTAGCAATAGTGGGGGGTGGGAGTTTCTTGATCGGCGATGTCAAATGATAGATGAAGCCGATGTCGCCTTAGCCCTGTTAGGAGATAAGCACAAACATGAGTACATCAATCGTATTTGCCGTCGACTGCTCCACGATGTGCCCCATTAATCGATTACTTGGCAAGTGCGCTTCATTCGGACTTGCCTTAATATGCATAAGAACGTCAATATTTTTTGACAAATTTAGAAAGAATTTGGATTGTTTTCGAATTTCCAAATCGCATTTTGACCCTAATAATTAATTAATTAAACGTATCATATTGCTGCTATCATCTAACCCGCACAGTACTATTTACAAAATGTATCTTTCATTGCTTGCAGCGTCGATCCTTTTATGTGTTTATCTGTATTTTCAATGTAAAATTCACTTCGATGCCAATATATCTGTTAGGGGGATTTATTGACAGGAAAAAGGAAAATTAAAGGTAAAAGGGGAATTGTCAGTCATGCAGCACGCCGGCTTGCCATTCCGTAAACAAAAGAAAACGAAAAAATAAAAATAAGAAACCCGGCTCACAGGGAGCCCATGAGGCCCATATCACGCAGAAAGCGGAGCACCGCCTTTGTGACACTGCACTGGCACGCCGCTAGCTCGCTGCACGAGGCCAAGGAGTGTTGCGAGGGAAACGCCTGCGCACCCAAGCTCTGAAAGGCGAAGGTGACGCCGACAGTGGAGGATCTGATGGGAGATATCGTCTTCTACGACGCAGCAGGGGCAAGTGGGCGATGGGAAGCGGCCAGTTTCGAACAGGAGTGAAAGGGTGAGGGCAACGTTCAGACGAAGACGGTGTAGAAGGGATCGATGACAAACTCCAGATCGATGGACTACAGGAATGCATGAGGTCGGATAGCGTCCACAAGAAACTGGCGGGTGCCGTTGCCGCAGAGACGCCGTATTAGCAGGTGACACGCAGACACCGGGAGCGGCAGTAGGGGCGCCGTCGTGGCGGCTTCAAGCGCGTTGCGTCTCGCAGTCGCATCAGCACAGGTGTTTTCGTGTAGCCCTGTATGCACGGGTACCCACAGAAGGCAGATACGGCGGGCGATCGAGGAGAGGTTTGGCGTAGTCCTGAAGTGCCATGGTACGCAGATCACTCACGACCTCAGATGGTATGCTGACAGAAGTGCCACAGACACCTTGCTGTCTGTGAGGACGACCCAGGCATCAGGCACAGATCCTGCAATATCCCGCGGAGCGGCGAGCAAACCGAGCAGCTTCGCATCCGTGGAGGACACTGTGTAGGAAGTCGGAGGACGAGGTCACGGTTTTCCTGTGAGACGTAGAAGGCCGCCGCTGATGATTCATTCGCTACCGACCCCTCAGTATATATGGCGCGGCTCTGCGGATAGGTGGAACTGAGATGCGCGAGCGTGAGCTGGCGGACTACTGCCACAGACACATCGTTCTTCCTCTAGGGGCGGGGATACTGGCACAGACCTCGGGTCTGGTAGACGTCAACATCGCCGGGCCGTGCAAGGGCACGGAGAACTGTGCAGGGACGGACCCTTTAGGCGGTAGCACGACCGAAGTCAAATGCCCAGGCGATCTTCGTATAGTGGCGAAGGTAGTGAAGAGGGTGCCGAGTAAGGTACCGTGCGAGAACGCGGAATGTTGCACTGTCCTGCAGAGACGACGACCGGCAGTTCGCGTGCCTCGGCTACGACAGAGTATGTCTCGGTGGTCGAAGGGACTCCCAAGTAGATGTGGAGGCTCCTGGCTTGACTCAAGAGGATATCTCGATCTCTGCATTGGTTGAGGTCATGCAAGATGGGAAGGCTATACCGGATAGACCCCCAGCACGAGGGAGTGGTGGACACGGCGGATGTCGGAGATGGGCGTGCCCCATGCTGAACGAAGGACCGAAGTCAACGAAGTCCGCCACGCGGCGCTTGACCTTGGTAGTGAGAGACCTAATGTGGCGAGACCAGGAAAGGTCACGGTCGAGTACCACACCGAGGTACTTGCAGTACGGGACAAATGACAGGGGTGCAAGCAAATTCTAGTGCTTTGAGCAAATCAATGCGCAAATGTGAACCATTTTCTAACCGCTCACCCGTCGCTTTACTTGAGGTTCGCCCCCTTGCGATTATTTCTTCTTCAAAATATGCGTGTATTTGCATGCACAACAGCTGAAGGGGTACATTTAATCACACTAATTCTACACTCTTAAGTTCGTAACCCATAAATAGAAGTAAAAAACTTGGAAACTTTTTACCTCTATTTCTAGAGGTAACTATGTTACCTATACTCTGAATAACCCTTGTACACAGGTTAAAGCATAACCTGTAGTCATTTTCCACGTTGCTGCCCATGTAACTCTTATACAGAGGTGTAACCTATACCCACCCACTGCGTTGCTAGGTTTGTAACCTTTACCTTAAAGTTATTCAGTGAAGCCATCTACACAGGAATGCGGGGTGAGGCGTCCCTGAAAACATTGCACGAACTCCTAATAAAAGAAGCACACCACAGAGAAATGTGTCCTAACAGTATTGGGTAATCATAACTATGCGCTCGCGGATGCCGATTTGCCTGTACCTGAAGCAGAGTAAGCTCGACACGCGCATCTTTTGGAAAAATAAAAAAAAATCACAATACTAAAAAAATTGTGGAGCTCAGTTGCAAAAAAACGAGTAAGAATGGAACCACTGAAAACAAATTAAACGCATGTCACGAGTTTCCAAAAACCTTACGGAACTAAATATCGTTCACTGCATGCCGCTATATAAAGTATTTCATTAACTAAAAGGTTGTGACATGTTCTCAAGGACACCTTGCCCAATAAAACGCAGGAAATGCTAAACGGAAATATGAAGCTTTTCTTTGCAAACACAGCGTTACTTTATTATCAACGGTTCATACTACATAGTATTCTACGCAAAATACTCGAAAAATATAGTGTAAAATTCTTTATCATCTTCATATGACACATGGAAAGACCATTCAAAGCATGAATTGTAACATATTAAATAGGAGTAATATTAAAAGTTCAAGATGCAATACACTTTGCACTGACAAGTCACTTTTTGACCTTAGCAAAATAGATAATTCGTAGTCATCTTCAGATGACGTGTAGAAAAATTATCTAAATGAAAGTTTAATGAGATGAAGAACCCCAACGCATTTTGCACTTAAGGCACGTTACAAAAAATGAGGGGTTCCTCATAATGCAACTTCCGAACCTGATCTGATTTTACCGAAGTGGTGTCAATCTCCACACCCATTTCCTGAAACAATTCCTCTATGCTGCTTACAACGCAATCCACAACCACCTTGGAGCACATGCGGTGGCCCTCTGGGTTATGGCATAAATAGCCTTTTTTTTTTCAGATTATTCTGCGAACCTTGATCTGTTCTTTCCATCTGCTCAAGTAGATCACCTATACATTGTGTTGGCTGGCTCATCCTGTCATGTTATGTCATCCTGTACTCGTGTGCTTAACTAAATACAAAAATTCAAATGATGTCTGTATTTTTAGATGGTTTCAAATGTTGTTCCACAAGTATCACAAGAAGGGAGAAAGCCACACCCAACACACTGAACAACGTGGTCACAAAAGCACTGGAAATACCTAGTGGACAATCTACAACGTTGGCAAATATGGGTTCGTACATGGCTGGCTGGCTGGGTTTGCGACGAATCCCGAGCTTGCGTAGAGTTGTGGGAAGGACCTGGTTTGCTGCTATCTCTCTGAGCCTCAGCAGAGTTATAGACTGTGATTGGGCTGCTGCTGTATTTCTGCTGGACTGTTCGTATGTACTTCTGTGGCACAAGATACCTAAACATAAACCACAACGTCAAAGGGGGGTGCGCTGATTATTTCATTTTTACACGTATCCCCACAGTTTACGAGTGCAGGAACCATTACCCATAATACTGCCAGGTAAGTCATGGCTGTGTCCATCAAATTTGGAACCAGTGGAGCTGCGCTATGGGTTACCTGCGAAGAATAATCTTTTTTACTGCAATATTCCGCACAAATTGCAAGGCCATAATATATCGGGTGCTTTTAGTCTGTTCACTTTCTGTGCTATTGCGCCGAATGCAATTGTAACGTTAAAAATGCTTTGCTCATGGCGTCTCAAGTTCAAAACAACCTGGGAAGAGCCAAATGATGACGGTTACACAAGTCTGACGTGGAAACGCGCAGCTCGCTTATCCTCCTTTTCGGGATTCTGTCATGTAGTCACAGGCAACTAAGTGACGATAACCGACATTTCAGTGCAATGACAGAAGAAAACAACAAAAGACCATAAGCGACCGTTAAAATAACTGGTTAGGAATCGACTTAAACAATAGTGAAGGAAAAGAACGAATCTCTAATTTAGGACGAGGAAGAAGCAGTCGCAATTATGATGCGTCTTTGGGATCACTAAAAGCGAATGCATCAAGAAGTTTCACGCAACGCAATCACTTGCTCAACGCATGCATAAAGCGAACTGCTGATACGCGTTCCTCGTGTTACTAACCTGTTTCACTCAGTGCTGCATGCTTGGCTCGTGCACGGTGACAATAACAGCATGCTACTTCCAGTGCATGTCCATTTTCATCCATTTCTCCAATAAATGCATCACGATCACAGCCGGCGTCCGTGCAACGTCCCTGTGCGAAACCTCGAATGTCTGTGTGCGTCCGTCACATCATATATCCACCTGCGAGCTTCACCCATGCAACACTGCACTAACATGAGAGTGAACTACGCAGGAATGTAATAGCAAATGCGGCAGGTTACTTACTATATGACTTTGAATTCCGTTGTTTCCAATGCAACGGATGTCGAAGCGGCGAGGTACCACACAGAAAGCGAAACGCTCCTCCTGCTTTTTCCTGATACACGCTGTTGCCAACTGCCACTTGACGTGCAACCTCCACCTGCCGACTTTTGCGAAACGGCGGACCACATAGCTTTTATAAGTAACGCTGGTAACTTCTCCAAAAGCGTAACGCCGTCCTTAGGGGTAACGCCACTGTTTCTCTCGCAATGTAACCTGTAAGAGGGCAGCGCACGTCCGCATGTAACCTTTGAATGGGCTGTAACCTTTACATCGAGGACAAATAACTTGTATTTCACAAGTTAGATGCGTGTCAGAGTAACGTTAGAGGGAACCAGATTAAGAGTGTAGTGCTATGAGCGAATTAATGGGGAAAACTGAACCACTTTGTAACCGCTCACCCGTCCCTTTACTTGAGGTTCGCCCTCCTTGCGATTACTTCAAAACATGCGTGTATTTCCATGCACAACAGCTGAAGGAGTGCATTTAATCGCAAAAATTCTAGTGCAGTGAGCGAATTAATTGGGAAAAGTGAACCATGCTGTAGCCGCTCACCCGTCCCTTTACTTGAGTTTCGCCCCCCTTGCGATTATTTCTTCTTCAAAATATGCGTGTATTTGCATGCACAACAGCTGAAGGAGTACATTTAATGGCAAGAATTGTAGTGCTATGAGCGAATTAATGGGGAGAACTGGACCATTTTGTAGCCGCTCAACCGTCGCTTTACTTGAGGTTCGCCCCCCTCGCGATTATTTCTTCTTCAAAATATGCGTGTATTTGCATGCACAACAGCTCAAGGAGTACATTTAATCACAAGAATTCTAGTGCTATGAGCAAATTAATGGGGAAACTGAACCATTCTGTAGCCGCTCACCCGTCGCTTTACTTGAGGTTCGCCACACCTCGCGATTAGTTCTTCTTCAAAGCATGCGTGTATTTGCATGCACAACAGCTGAAGGAGTACATTTAATCACAAAAATTCTAGTACTTTGAGCAAATTAATGGGAAAAAATGAACCATTTTCTAACCGCTCACTCGTCGCTTTACTTGAGGTTCGCACCCCCTCGCGATTATTTCTTCTTCAAAATATGCGTGTATTTGCATGCAAAACAGCTGAAGGAGTACATTTAATCACAAAAATTCTAGTGCTATGAGCGAATTCATGGGGAAAACTGAACCATTTTGTTGCCGCTCACTCGTCCCTTTACTTGAGGTTCGCCCCCCTCGTGATTATTTCTTCTTCAAAATATGCGTGTATTTGCATGCACAACAGCTGAAGGAGTACATTTAATCACAAAAATTCTAGTGCTATGAGCGAATTAATGAGGAAAACTGAACCATGTTGTAGCCGCTCACCCGTCCCTTTACTTGAGGTTCGCCCCCCTCGCGATTATTTTTTCTTCAAAACATGCGTGTATTTGCATGCACAACAGCTGAAGGAGTATATTTAATCACAAGAATTCTAGTGCTATGAGCGAATTAATGGGGAAAAGTGAACCATTTTGTAGCCGCTCACCCGTCGCTTTACTTGAGGTTCGTCCCCCTCGCGATTATTTCTTCTTCAAAACATGCGTGTATTTGCATGCACAACAGCTGAAGGAGTACATTTAATGGCAAGAATTGTAGTGTTTTGAGCAAATTAATGGGGAAAACTGAACCATTTTGTAGCCGCTCACCCGTCGCTTCACTTGAGGTTCGTCCCCCTCGCGATTATTTCTTCTTCAAAACATGCGTGCATTTGCATGCACAACAGCTGAAGAAGTACATTTAATCACACTAATTCTAGTGCTTTTAGTAAATTAATGGGAAAAAATGAACCATTTTCCAACAGCTCACCCGTCGCTTTATTTGAGGTTCGCCCCCCTCGCGATTATTTCTTCTTCAAAATATGCGTGTGTTTGCATGCACAACAGCTGAAGGAGTACATTTAATCACAAGAATTATAGTGCTATGAGAGAATTAATGGGGAAAACTGAACCATTTTGTAGCCGCTCACGCGTCCCTTTACTTGAGGTTTGCCCCCTTGGGATTAGTTCTTCTTCAAAACATGCGTGTACTTGCATGCACAACAGCTGAAGGAGTACATTTAATGGCAAGAATTGTAGTGTTTTGAGCAAATTAATGTGGAAAACTGAACCATTTTGTAGCCGCTCACTCGTCCCTTTACTTGAGGTTCGCCCCCTTGGGATTATTTCTTCTTGAAAACATGCGTGTACTTGCATGCACAACAGCTGAAGGGGTACAATTAATCACAAGAATTCTAGTGCTATGAGCGAATTAATGGGGAAAAGCGAACCATGTTGTAACCGCTCACCCGTCCCTTTACTTTCGGTTCGCCCCCTTGCGATTATTTCTTCTTCAAAACATGCGTGTATTTGCATGCACAACAGCTGAAGGAGTACATTTAATAGCAAGAATTGTAGTGCTTTGAACAAATTAATGAGGAAAACTGAACCGTTCTGTAGTCGCTCACCCGTCGCTTTACTTGAGGTTCGCCCCCCTCGCGATTATTCCTTCTTCAAAACATGCGTGTATTTCCATGCACAACAGCTGAAGGAGTACATTTGATCACAAGATTTCTAGTGCTATGAGCGAATTAATGGGGAAAACTGAACTATTTTGTTGCAGCTCACCCGTTCCTTCACTTGAGGTTCGCCCCCCTTGCTATTACTTCTTCAAAACATGCGTGTATTTTAATGCACAACAGCTGAAGGAGTATATTTAATCACAAGTATTCTAGTGCTATGAGCGAATTAATTGGGAAAAGTGAACCATGTTGTAGCCGCTCACCGTCCCTTTACTTGAGTTTCGCCTCCTCCCCCCTCGCGATTATTCCTTCTTCAAAACATGCGTGTATTTGCATGCACAACAGCTGAAGGAGTACAATTAATCACACTAATTCTAGTGCTTTGGGCAAATTAATGGGGAAACTGAACCATTCTGTAGTCGCTCACCCGTCGCTTTACTTGAGGTTCGCCTCCTCTCCCTGGCGATTATTCCTTCTTCAAAACATGCGTGTATTTGCATGCACAACCGCAGAAGGAGTACATTTAATCACAAAAATTCTAGTGCTATGAGCGAATTAATGAGGAAAACTGAACCATGTTGTAGCCGCTTACCCGTCCCTTTACTTGAGGTTCGCCCCCTGCGATTATTTTTTCTTCAAAACATGCGTGTATTTGCATGCACAACAGGTGAAGGAGTACATTTAATCACAAAAATTCTAGTGCTATGAGCGAATTAAGGAGGAAAACTGAACCATGTTGTAGCCGCTCACCCGTCCCTTTACTTGAGGTTCGCCCCCCTCGCGATTATTTTTTCTTCAAAACATGCGTGTACTTGCATGTACAACAGCTGAAGGAGTACATTTAATAGGAAGAATTCTAGTGCTTGAGCAAATTAATGGGAAAAAATGCACCATTTTCTAACCGCTCACTCGTCCCTTTACTTGCGGTTCGCCCCCTTGCGATTATTTCTTCTTCAAAACATGCGTGTATTTGCATGCACAACAGCTGAAGGAGTACATATAATGGCAAGAATTGTAGTACTTCGAGCAAACTAATGGGGAGAACTGAACCATTTTGTAGCCGCTCACCCGTCGCTTCACTTGAGGTTCGTCCCCCTCGCGATTATTTCTTCTTCAAAACATGCGTGTATTTGCATGCACAACAGCTGAAGGAGTACATATAATGGCAAGAATTGTAGTGCTTCGAGCAAACTAATGGGGAGAACTGAACCATTTTGTAGCCGCTCACCCGTCGCTTCACTTGAGGTTCGTCCCCCTCGCGATTATTTCTTCTTCAAAACATGCGTGCATTTGCATGCACAACAGCTGAAGGAGTACATTTAATCACAAGAATTCTAGTGCTTTGAGCAAATTAATGGGGAAAACTGAACCATTCTG
This sequence comes from Ornithodoros turicata, assembly GCF_037126465.1. NCBI lineage: Eukaryota > Metazoa > Arthropoda > Arachnida > Ixodida > Argasidae > Ornithodoros > Ornithodoros turicata. Next base: position 133,623,873 of record NC_088201.1, read on the forward strand.
TAGCCGCTCACCCGTCCCTTTACTTGAGGTTCGCCCTCCTCCCCCCTCGCGATTATTTCTTCTTCAAAACATGCGTGTACTTCCATGTACAACAGCTGAAGGAGTACATCTAATCACAAGAATTCTAGTGCGATGAGCGAATTAATGGGGAAAAGTGAACCATGTTGTAGCCGCTTACCCGTCCCTTTACTTGAGGTTCGCCCCCTCGCGATTATTTTTTCTTCAAAACATGCGTGTACTTGCATGTACAACAGCTGAAGGAGTACATTTAATAGGAAGAATTCTAGTGCTTGAGCAAATTAATGGGAAAAAATGCATCATTTTCTAACCGCTCACCCGTCCCTTTACTTGCGGTTCGCCCCCTTGCGATTATTTCTTCTTCAAAACATGCGTGTATTTGCATGCACAACAGCTGAAGGAATACATTTAATGGCAAGAATTGTAGTGCTTTGAGCAAACTAATGGGGAGAACTGAACCATTTTGTAGCCGCTCACCCGTCGCTTCACTTGAGGTTCGTCCCCCTCGCGATTATTTCTTCTTCAAAACATGCGTGTATTTGCATGCACAACCGCAGAAGGAGTACATTTAATCACACTAATTCTAGTGCTTTGAGTAAATTAATGGGAAAAAATGAACCATTTTCCTAGAGCTCACCCGTCCCTTTACTTGAGGTTCGCCCCCTGCGATTATTTCTTCTTCAAAACATGCGTGTATTTGCATGCACAACAGGTGAAGGAGTACATTTAATCACAAAAATTCTAGTGCTATGAGCGAATTAAGGAGGAAAACTGAACCATGTTGTAGCCGCTCACCCGTCCCTTTACTTGAGGTTCGCCCCCCTCGCGATTATTTTTTCTTCAAAACATGCGTGTACTTGCATGTACAACAGCTGAAGGAGTACATTTAATAGGAAGAATTCTAGTGCTTGAGCAAATTAATGGGAAAAAATGCACCATTTTCTAACCGCTCACTCGTCCCTTTACTTGAGGTTCGCCCTCCTCGCGATTATTTCTTCTTCAAAACATGCGTGTATTTGCATGTACAACAGCTGAAGGAGTACATTTAATAGCAAGAATTCTAGTACTTTGAGCAAATTCATGGGAAAAAATGAACGATTTTCTAACCGCTCACCCGTCGCTTTACTTGAGGTTCGCCCCCCTCGCGATTATTTCTTCTTCAAAATATGCGTGTATTTGCATGCACAACAGCTGAGGGAGTACATTTAATCACACTAATTCTAGTGCTTTGAGCAAATTAATGGGGAAAACCGAACCATTCTGTAGTCGCTCACCTGTCGCTTTACTTGAGGTTCGCCTCCTCCCCCCTCGCGATTATTCCTTCTTCAAAACATACGTGTATTTGCATGCACAACCGCAGAAGGAGTACATTTAATCACACTAATTCTAGTGCTTTGAGTAAATTAATGGGAAAAAATGAACCATTTTCCTACAGCTCACCCGTCGCTTTATTTGAGGTTCGCCCCCCTCGCGATTATTTCTTCTTCAAAATATGCGTGTGTTTGCATGCACAACAGCTGAAGGAGTACATTTAATCACAAGAATTATTGTGCTATGAGCGAATTAATGGGGAAAACTGAACCATTTTGTAGCCGCTCACGCGTCCCTTTACTTGAGGTTCGCCCCCTTGGGATTAGTTCTTCTTCAAAACATGCGTGTACTTGCATGCACAACAGCTGAAGGAGTACATTTAATCACAAAAATTCTAGTGCTATGAGCGAATTAATGAGGAAAACTGAACCATGTTGTAGCCGCTCAGCCGTCCCTTTACTTGAGGTTCGCCCTCCTCGCGATTATTTCTTCTTCAAAACATGCGTGTATTTGCATGTACAACAGCTGAAGGAGTACATTTAATAGCAAGAATTCTAGTACTTTGAGCAAATTCATGGGAAAAAATGAACGATTTTCTAACCGCTCACCCGTCGCTTTACTTGAGGTTCGCCCCCCTCGCGATTATTTCTTCTTCAAAATATGCGTGTATTTGCATGCACAACAGCTGAAGGAGTACATTTAATCACACTAATTCTAGTGCTTTGAGCAAATTAATGGGGAAAACCGAACCATTCTGTAGTCGCTCACCCGTCGCTTTACTTGAGGTTCGCCTCCTCCCCCCTCGCGATTATTCCTTCTTCAAAACATACGTGTATTTGCATGCACAACCGCAGAAGGAGTACATTTAATCACACTAATTCTAGTGCTTTGAGTAAATTAATGGGAAAAAATGAACCATTTTCCTGCAGCTCACCTGTCGCTTTATTTGAGGTTCGCCCCCCTCGCGATTATTTATTCTTCAAAATATGCGTGTGTTTGCATGCACAACAGCTGAAGGAGTACATTTAATCGCAAGAATTATAGTGCTATGAGCGAATTAATGGGGAAAACTGAACCATTTTGTAGCCGCTCACGCGTCCCTTTACTTGCGGTTCGCCCCCTTGGGATTAGTTCTTCTTCAAAACATGCGTGTACTTGCATGCACAACAGCTGAAGGAGTACATTTAATCACAAAAATTCTAGTGCTATGAGCGAATTAATGAGGAAAACTGAACCATGTTGTAGCCGCTCAGCCGTCCCTTTACTTGAGGTTCGCCCTCCTCGCGATTATTTCTTCTTCAAAACATGCGTGTATTTGCATGTACAACAGCTGAAGGAGTACATTTAATAGCAAGAATTCTAGTACTTTGAGCAAATTCATGGGAAAAAATGAACCATTTTCTAACCGCTCACCCGTCGCTTTACTTGAGGTTCGCCCCCCTCGCGATTATTTCTTCTTCAAAATATGCGTGTATTTGCATGCACAACAGCTGAAGGAGTACATTTAATCACAAGAATTCTAGTGCTATGAGCGAATTAATGGGGAAAAGTGAACCATTTTGTAGCCGCTCACCCGTCGCTTTACTTGAGGTTAGTCCCCCTCGCGATTATTTCTTCTTCAAAACATGCGTGTATTTGCATGCACAACAGCTGAAGGAGTACATTTAATCACAAGAATTCTAGTGCTATGAGCGAATTAATGGGGAAAAGTGAACCATTTTGTAGCCGCTCACCCGTCGCTTTACTTGAGGTTCGTCCCCCTCGCGATTATTTCTTCTTCAAAACATGCGTGTATTTGCATGCACAACAGCTGAAGGAGTACATTTAATCACAAGAATTCTAGTGCTATGAGCGAATTAATGGGGAAAAGTGAACCATTTTGTAGCCGCTCACCCGTCGCTTTACTTGAGGTTCGTCCCCCTCGCGATTATTTCTTCTTCAAAACATGCGTGTATTTGCATGCACAACAGCTGAAGGAGTACATTTAATCACAAAAATTCTAGTACTTTGAGCAAATTAATGGGAAAAATTGAACCATTTTCTAACCGCTCACTCGTCGCTTTACTTGAGGTTCGCACCTCCTCGCGATTATTTCTTCTTCAAAATATGCGTGTATTTGCATGCAAAACAGCTGAAGGAGTACATTTAATCACAAAAATTCTAGTGCTATGAGGAAATCCATGGGGAAAACTGGACCATTTTGTTGCCGCTCACTCGTCCCTTTACTTGAGGTTCGCCCCCCTCGCGATTATTTTTTCTTCAAAACATGCGTGTATTTGCATGCACAACAGCTGAAGGAGTATATTTAATCACAAGAATTCTAGTGCTATGAGCGAATTAATGGGGAAAAGTGAACCATTTTGTAGCCACTCACCCGTCGCTTTACTTGAGGTTCGTCCCCCTCGCGATTATTTCTTCTTCAAAACATGCGTGTATTTGCATGCACAACAGCTGAAGGAGTACGTTTAATGGCAAGAATTGTAGTGTTTTGAGCAAATTAATGGGGAAAACTGAACCATTTTGTAGCCGCTCACCCGTCGCTTCACTTGAGGTTCGTCCCCCTCGCGATTATTTCTTCTTCAAAACAAGCGTGCATTTGCATGCACAACAGCTGAAGAAGTACATTTAATCACACTAATTCTAGTGCTTTGAGTAAATTAATGGGAAAAACTGAACCATTTTCCAACAGCTCACCCGTCGCTTTATTTGAGGTTCGCCCCCCTCGCGATTATTTCTTCTTCAAAATATGCGTGTGTTTGCATGCACAACAGCTGAAGGAGTACAATTAATCACAAGAATTCTAGTGCTATGAGCGAATTAATGGGGAAAAGCGAACCATGTTGTAACCGCTCACCCGTCCCTTTACTTTCGGTTCGCCCCCTTGCGATTATTTCTTCTTCAAAACATGCGTGTATTTGCATGCACAACAGCTGAAGGAGTACATTTAATAGCAAGAATTGTAGTGCTTTGAACAAATTAATGAGGAAAACTGAACCGTTCTGTAGTCGCTCACCCGTCGCTTTACTTGAGGTTCGCCCCCCTCGCGATTATTCCTTCTTCAAAACATGCGTGTATTTCCATGCACAACAGCTGAAGGAGTACATTTGATCACAAGATTTCTAGTGCTATGAGCGAATTAATGGGGAAAACTGAACTATTTTGTTGCAGCTCACCCGTTCCTTCACTTGAGGTTCGCCCCCCTTGCTATTACTTCTTCAAAACATGCGTGTATTTTAATGCACAACAGCTGAAGGAGTATATTTAATCACAAGTATTCTAGTGCTATGAGCGAATTAATTGGGAAAAGTGAACCATGTTGTAGCCGCTCACCGTCCCTTTACTTGAGTTTCGCCTCCTCCCCCCTCGCGATTATTCCTTCTTCAAAACATGCGTGTATTTGCATGCACAACAGCTGAAGGAGTACAATTAATCACACTAATTCTAGTGCTTTGAGCAAATTAATGGGGAAAACTGAACCATTCTGTAGTCGCTCACCCGTCGCTTTACTTGAGGTTCGCCTCCTCTCCCTGGCGATTATTCCTTCTTCAAAACATGCGTGTATTTGCATGCACAACCGCAGAAGGAGTACATTTAATCACAAAAATTCTAGTGCTATGAGCGAATTAATGAGGAAAACTGAACCATGTTGTAGCCGCTCACCCGTCCCTTTACTTGAGGTTCGCCCCTCTCGCGATTATTTCTTCTTCAGAACATGCGTGTACTTCCATGTACAACAGCTGAAGGAGTACATCTAATCACAAGAATTCTAGTGCGATGAGCGAATTAATGGGGAAAAGTGAACCATGTTGTGGCCGCTTACCCGTCCCTTTACTTGAGGTTCGCCCCCTGCGATTATTTCTTCTTCAAAACATGCGTGTATTTGCATGCACAACAGGTGAAGGAGTACATTTAATCACAAAAATTCTAGTGCTATGAGCGAATTAAGGAGGAAAACTGAACCATGTTGTAGCCGCTCACCCGTCCCTTTACTTGAGGTTCGCCCCCCTCGCGATTATTTTTTCTTCAAAACATGCGTGTACTTGCATGTACAACAGCTGAAGGAGTACATTTAATAGGAAGAATTCTAGTGCTTGAGCAAATTAATGGGAAAAAATGCACCATTTTCTAACCGCTCACTCGTCCCTTTACTTGCGGTTCGCCCCCTTGCGATTATTTTTTCTTCAAAACAAGCGTGTATTTGCATGCACAACAGCTGAAGGAGTACATTTAATGGCAAGAATTCTAGTGCTTTGAGCAAACTAATGGGGAGAACTGAACCATTTTGTAGCCCCTCACCCGTCGCTTCACTTGAGGTTCGTCCCCCTCGGATTATTTCTTCTTCAAAACATGCGTGCATTTGCATGCACAACAGCTGAAGGAGTACATTTAATCACAAGAATTCTAGTGCTTTGAGCAAATTAATGGGGAAAACTGAACCATTCTGTAGCCGCTCACCCGTCCCTTTACTTGAGGTTCGCCCTCCTCCCCCCTCGCGATTATTTCTTCTTCAAAACATGCGTGTACTTCCATGTACAACAGCTGAAGGAGTACATCTAATCACAAGAATTCTAGTGCGATGAGCGAATTAATGGGGAAAAGTGAACCATTTTGTAGCCGCTCACCCGTCGCTTTACTTGAGGTTAGTCCCCCTCGCGATTATTTCTTCTTCAAAACATGCGTGTATTTGCATGCACAACAGCTGAAGGAGTACATTTAATCACAAGAATTCTAGTGCTATGAGCGAATTAATGGGGAAAAGTGAACCATTTTGTAGCCGCTCACCCGTCGCTTTACTTGAGGTTCGTCCCCCTCGCGATTATTTCTTCTTCAAAACATGCGTGTATTTGCATGCACAACAGCTGAAGGAGTACATTTAATCACAAGAATTCTAGTGCTATGAGCGAATTAATGGGGAAAAGTGAACCATTTTGTAGCCGCTCACCCGTCGCTTTACTTGAGGTTCGTCCCCCTCGCGATTATTTCTTCTTCAAAACATGCGTGTATTTGCATGCACAACAGCTGAAGGAGTACATTTAATCACAAAAATTCTAGTACTTTGAGCAAATTAATGGGAAAAATTGAACCATTTTCTAACCGCTCACTCGTCGCTTTACTTGAGGTTCGCACCCCCTCGCGATTATTTCTTCTTCAAAATATGCGTGTATTTGCATGCAAAACAGCTGAAGGAGTACATTTAATCACAAAAATTCTAGTGCTATGAGGAAATCCATGGGGAAAACTGGACCATTTTGTTGCCGCTCACTCGTCCCTTTACTTGAGGTTCGCCCCCCTCGCGATTATTTTTTCTTCAAAACATGCGTGTATTTGCATGCACAACAGCTGAAGGAGTATATTTAATCACAAGAATTCTAGTGCTATGAGCGAATTAATGGGGAAAAGTGAACCATTTTGTAGCCACTCACCCGTCGCTTTACTTGAGGTTCGTCCCCCTCGCGATTATTTCTTCTTCAAAACATGCGTGTATTTGCATGCACAACAGCTGAAGGAGTACGTTTAATGGCAAGAATTGTAGTGTTTTGAGCAAATTAATGGGGAAAACTGAACCATTTTGTAGCCGCTCACCCGTCGCTTCACTTGAGGTTCGTCCCCCTCGCGATTATTTCTTCTTCAAAACAAGCGTGCATTTGCATGCACAACAGCTGAAGAAGTACATTTAATCACACTAATTCTAGTGCTTTGAGTAAATTAATGGGAAAAACTGAACCATTTTCCAACAGCTCACCCGTCGCTTTATTTGAGGTTCGCCCCCCTCGCGATTATTTCTTCTTCAAAATATGCGTGTGTTTGCATGCACAACAGCTGAAGGAGTACAATTAATCACAAGAATTCTAGTGCTATGAGCGAATTAATGGGGAAAAGCGAACCATGTTGTAACCGCTCACCCGTCCCTTTACTTTCGGTTCGCCCCCTTGCGATTATTTCTTCAAAACATGCGTGTATTTGCATGCACAACAGCTGAAGGAGTACATTTAATAGCAAGAATTGTAGTGCTTTGAACAAATTAATGAGGAAAACTGAACCGTTCTGTAGTCGCTCACCCGTCGCTTTACTTGAGGTTCGCCCCCCTCGCGATTATTCCTTCTTCAAAACATGCGTGTATTTCCATGCACAACAGCTGAAGGAGTACATTTGATCACAAGATTTCTAGTGCTATGAGCGAATTAATGGGGAAAACTGAACTATTTTGTTGCAGCTCACCCGTTCCTTCACTTGAGGTTCGCCCCCCTTGCTATTACTTCTTCAAAACATGCGTGTATTTTAATGCACAACAGCTGAAGGAGTATATTTAATCACAAGTATTCTAGTGCTATGAGCGAATTAATTGGGAAAAGTGAACCATGTTGTAGCCGCTCACCGTCCCTTTACTTGAGTTTCGCCTCCTCCCCCCTCGCGATTATTCCTTCTTCAAAACATGCGTGTATTTGCATGCACAACAGCTGAAGGAGTACAATTAATCACACTAATTCTAGTGCTTTGAGCAAATTAATGGGGAAAACTGAACCATTCTGTAGTCGCTCACCCGTCGCTTTACTTGAGGTTCGCCTCCTCTCCCTGGCGATTATTCCTTCTTCAAAACATGCGTGTATTTGCATGCACAACCGCAGAAGGAGTACATTTAATCACAAAAATTCTAGTGCTATGAGCGAATTAATGAGGAAAACTGAACCATGTTGTAGCCGCTCACCCGTCCCTTTACTTGAGGTTCGCCCCTCTCGCGATTATTTCTTCTTCAAAACATGCGTGTACTTCCATGTACAACAGCTGAAGGAGTACATCTAATCACAAGAATTCTAGTGCGATGAGCGAATTAATGGGGAAAAGTGAACCATGTTGTGGCCGCTTACCCGTCCCTTTACTTGAGGTTCGCCCCCTGCGATTATTTCTTCTTCAAAACATGCGTGTATTTGCATGCACAACAGGTGAAGGAGTACATTTAATCACAAAAATACTAGTGCTATGAGCGAATTAAGGAGGAAAACTGAACCATGTTGTAGCCGCTCACCCGTCCCTTTACTTGAGGTTCGCCCCCCTCGCGATTATTTTTTCTTCAAAACATGCGTGTACTTGCATGTACAACAGCTGAAGGAGTACATTTAATAGGAAGAATTCTAGTGCTTGAGCAAATTAATGGGAAAAAATGCACCATTTTCTAACCGCTCACTCGTCCCTTTACTTGCGGTTCGCCCCCTTGCGATTATTTCTTCTTCAAAACAAGCGTGTATTTGCATGCACAACAGCTGAAGGAGTACATTTAATGGCAAGAATTCTAGTGCTTTGAGCAAACTAATGGGGAGAACTGAACCATTTTGTAGCCCCTCACCCGTCGCTTCACTTGAGGTTCGTCCCCCTCGCGATTATTTCTTCTTCAAAACATGCGTGCATTTGCATGCACAACAGCTGAAGGAGTACATTTAATCACAAGAATTCTAGTGCTTTGAGCAAATTAATGGGGAAAACTGAACCATTCTGTAGCCGCTCACCCGTCCCTTTACTTGAGGTTCGCCCTCCTCCCCCCTCGCGATTATTTCTTCTTCAAAACATGCGTGTACTTCCATGTACAACAGCTGAAGGAGTACATCTAATCACAAGAATTCTAGTGCGATGAGCGAATTAATGGGGAAAAGTGAACCATGTTGCAGCCGCTTACCCGTCCCTTTACTTGAGGTTCGCCCCCTCGCGATTATTTTTTCTTCAAAACATGCGTGTACTTGCATGTACAACAGCTGAAGGAGTACATTTAATAGGAAGAATTCTAGTGCTTGAGCAAATTAATGGGAAAAAATGCACCATTTTCTAACCGCTCACCCGTCCCTTTACTTGCGGTTCGCCCCCTTGCGATTATTTCTTCTTCAAAATATGCGTGTGTTTGCATGCACAACAGCTGAAGGAGTACATTTAATCACAAGAATTATTGTGCTATGAGCGAATTAATGGGGAAAACTGAACCATTTTGTAGCCGCTCACGCGTCCCTTTACTTGAGGTTCGCCCCCTTGGGATTAGTTCTTCTTCAAAACATGCGTGTACTTGCATGCACATCAGCTGAGGGAGTACATTTAATCACAAAAATTCTAGTGCTATGAGCGAATTAATGAGGAAAACTGAACCATGTTGTAGCCGCTCAGCCGTTCCTTTACTTGAGGTTCGCCCTCCTCGCGATTATTCCTTCTTCAAAACATGCGTGTATTTGCATGTACAACAGCTGAAGGAGTACATTTAATAGCAAGAATTCTAGTACTTTGAGCAAATTCATGGGAAAAAATGAACGATTTTCTAACCGCTCACCCGTCGCTTTACTTGAGGTTCGCCCCCCTCGCGATTATTTCTTCTTCAAAATATGCGTGTATTTGCATGCACAACAGCTGAAGGAGTACATTTAATCACACTAATTCTAGTGCTTTGAGCAAATTAATGGGGAAAACCGAACCATTCTGTAGTCGCTCACCCGTCGCTTTACTTGAGGTTCGCCTCCTCCCCCCTCGCGATTATTCCTTCTTCAAAACATACGTGTATTTGCATGCACAACCGCAGAAGGAGTACATTTAATCACACTAATTCTAGTGCTTTGAGTAAATTAATGGGAAAAAATGAACCATTTTCCTACAGCTCACCTGTCGCTTTATTTGTGGTTCGCCCCCCTCGCGATTATTTCTTCTTCAAAATATGCGTGTGTTTGCATGCACAACAGCTGAAGGAGTACATTTAATCACAAGAATTATAGTGCTATGAGCGAATTAATGGGGAAAACTGAACCATTTTGTAGCCGCTCACGCGTCCCTTTACTTGAGGTTCGCCCCCTTGGGATTAGTTCTTCTTCAAAACATGCGTGTACTTGCATGCACAACAGCTGAAGGAGTACATTTAATCACAAAAATTCTAGTGCTATGAGCGAATTAATGAGGAAAACTGAACCATGTTATAGCCGCTCAGCCGTCCCTTTACTTGAGGTTCGCCCTCCTCGCGATTATTTCTTCTTCAAAACATGCGTGTATTTGCATGTACAACAGCTGAAGGAGTACATTTAATAGCAAGAATTCTAGTACTTTGAGCAAATTCATGGGAAAAAATGAACCATTTTCTAACCGCTCACCCGTCGCTTTACTTGAGGTTCGCCCCCCTCGCGATTATTTCTTCTTCAAAATATGTGTGTATTTGCATGCACAACAGCTGAAGGAGTACATTTAATCACAAGAATTCTAGTGCTATGAGCGAATTAATGGGGAAAAGTGAACCATTTTGTAGCCGCTCACCCGTCGCTTTACTTGAGGTTCGTCCCCCTCGCGATTATTTCTTCTTCAAAACATGCGTGTATTTGCATGCACAACAGCTGAAGGAGTACATTTAATCACAAGAATTCTAGTGCTATGAGCGAATTAATGGGGAAAAGTGAACCATTTTGTAGCCGCTCACCCGTCGCTTTACTTGAGGTTAGTCCCCCTCGCGATTATTTCTTCTTCAAAACATGCGTGTATTTGCATGCACAACAGCTGAAGGAGTACATTTAATCACAAGAATTCTAGTGCTATGAGCGAATTAATGGGGAAAAGTGAACCATTTTGTAGCCGCTCACCCGTCGCTTTACTTGAGGTTCGTCCCCCTCGCGATTATTTCTTCTTCAAAACATGCGTGTATTTGCATGTACAACAGCTGAAGGAGTACATTTAATCACAAGAATTCTAGTGCTATGAGCAAATTAATGGGGAAAACTGAACCATTCTGTAGTCGCTCACCCGTCGCTTTACTTCAGGTTCGCCTCCTCCCCCCTCGCGATTATTCCTTCTTCAAAACATGCGTGTATTTGCATGCACAACCGCAGAAGGAGTACATTTAGTCAGACTAATTCTAGTGCTTTGAGAAATTAATGGGAAAAAATGAACCATTTTCCAACAGCTCACCCGTCGCTTTATTTGAGGTTCGCCCCCCTCGCGATTATTTCTTCTTAAAAATATGCGTGTATTTGCATGCACAACAGCTGAAGGAGTACATTTAATCACAAGAATTATAGTGCTATGAGCGAATTAATGTGGAAAACTGAACCATTTTGTAGCTGCTCACCCGTCCCTTTACTTGAGGTTCGCCCCCTTGGGATTATTTCTTCTTGAAAACATGCGTGTACTTGCATGTACAACAGCTGAAGGAGTACATTTAATCACAAAAGTTCTAGTGCTATGAGCGAATTAATGAGGAAAACTGAACCATGTTGTAGCCGCTCAGCCGTCCCTTTACTTGAGGTTCGCCCTCCTCGCGATTATTTCTTCTTCAAAACATGCGTGTATTTGCATGTACAACAGCTGAAGGCGTACATTTAATAGCAAGAATTCTAGTGCTTTGAGAAAATTTATGGGTAAAAAATGAACCATTTTCCAACAGCTCACCCGTTTCGTTATTTGAGGTTCGCCCCCCTCATGATTATTCCTTCTTCAAAATATGCGTGTATTTGCATGCACAACAGCTGAAGGAGTACATTTAATCACAAGAATTCTAGTGCTATGAGTGAATTAATGGGGAAAACTGAACCACTTTGTAACCGCTCAGCCGTCCTTTTACTTGAGGTTCGCCCTTCTTGCGATTATT